>NC_092789.1:32212160-32239197 GCF_047496795.1 Chiloscyllium punctatum | reverse complement strand
CATGCATGTGGGTTTTAAATTTTTATTCCTTTCAAAGTTCATGAGTTCAAACACTGACTTTTCTGACTAAAAAGACATTTGCTTCTCTTCCGGTAGCAGTTGTGCCCTGTGCTTGGCTGAGATTTGTATTGTAGTAACCTGCTGTCTCCCTGTTACAATCTCCTGGCTCATCCTCGCCTGCTAAGTACTGTGTTCCTGTTGAACAACATGGGATAAAATTATTATATCGTGCACTCTCTCAATACATGTTTGTTTTTCTATTAAAAACATAGCCGAGGGCAAAGGGCAGGGCATCCACTAGCCAAACCCATTGCCAAGAAAATATAATCCTATATAATTATCCAGTTCATAGATGCATGCGCTCAGTCAATACACTGGCACTGCAATTAGAAATAGATACGAACTGACTACTATACTGCACAGATGCAGTAACACGTCATATATACACAAACACGACCAACAGTCCTCAACACCCTCCTGCCCAGCTCCCACCTCCACATATTGAGTCAATGCTCCCTGGAGCTGCCAACTTGCTGGGCACAAGATTAGAGTGAAGAAAAACCAAGACCAATCTTCAATGCTCAGCTTTGACTCCCCCAACCCACCAGATTGCTCAATCACTGACACACTGGAGACGTCCACCCACCCAGAGAGAATGGAGCTAGCCCCACAACCCCCACTTGTTGCTGTAACCCAGAACACACCTGGCTTTAGAACCGCCGACTGTAGGATCCTCCACCCCCTCCTCCGGAGCCATAGTTACCTGCAAGAGGAGACAGTCAGTCAGACTGCAACAGAAACCCACCCAGTCTGGTCAAGGCACTGTTACTCAGGAACAACTCACCTCCGTAAGGTGCAGAGCTCCTGCCACCATAGCCGCCACCTCCACCACCCTTCATTGGCCCATAGTTAGATGACTGCTGGTTTGGATAGTTGCCAAAGTCATTGTAGTTTCCGCCACCGCCACCACCACCTCCAAAGTTGCCTGCCATGAAAATAAGAGAAAAAAGGTGTCCTCATCGGTTCAGAGCTCGGCCGTGTAAAACAAAATAGGAACGCTGCTAAGAAATGCAGGCAAAAAATGGCAGGCTGCCCTTGAATGGCCGAAAGGTGGAGGTACAGGTAGTTCACCTGGGATTACACAGAGGTGCTTGCGATCTATGCACCGTTAACCATCGTGTTTACTGATTCCTTTCTGATGTAATAAGGTGGGACTAGAGATTCATCCTCTTCTCTGTACAGTGGGGTCTGGCTGTGCTGCCCCTTTCTCCTGTAAATCACTTTCTTGCAAATTGCTGTCATTGTTAACTGTTGGAACAAAAAAAAGGGTCACTTACCACCAAATCCACCGCCATAGCCGTCATATCCACTGCCGCTGCCTCCACCACCACCATATCCGCCACCACCCTGGTTGCCATACGTTGGGCTGCCACCGTAGCCTGGACCTCCACGGCCACCACCACCGCCAAAGCCACCACCTCCACCGTATCCACCACCTGTCAGTCATTCAGAAAAGTAGACAGTCAACTGCTGTAGAAGACAGCGGGTGAAACAGGCATTTCTGTGCTGGCACCCAACCCAGAGCCCATGACACGTACCATCACCAAAACCATTGTAGCCATCACCGCAGCCTCCATAGTTGCCACCACCTCCTCTGGAACCACCAAATCCACCTGCAACAAAAGAAAGCCATCAGTGACAGTGAACACCCCCACCCCTCAGACAACAGCACAAAGCAGAAGACTCAAAAGGGAGCAATTCACCTCTGTTACCGAAGTTCCCTCCTCCTCCACCACCACGACCAAAGTTACCGGAGTTGCCAAAGTTGCCTCGACCAAAGTTGCCAGAGCTTCCTCGACCTTCACAAGATATAAACCAGTGTTACAAAAATGCAACATGCCAAACAGCAGTCTCACAGGTTTTTAAAACAGCTCAGCACTGCTCACCTCGCTGGTTCATGCCGGAGTTCTGCATCTCTTCACGGGAAAGGGCCTTCCTCACTTCACAGTTGTGTCCATTCACTGTGTGGTACTTCTGAACTATAGAGGGATAAGAAAGGAATTGGTTGGAATCACTCAAACAACGTCCAGTCAGTCATCCTCTACACAAAGCACCTTTAAGAAGCCTTACCAACAATCTTGTCAACAGCATCGTGGTCATCGAACGTAATGAAGGCAAACCCCCTCTTCTTCCCACTCTGGCGGTCTGTCATTACTTCAATCACCTCGATCTTGCCAAATTTCTCAAAGTAATCCCGGAGATGATGTTCTTCTGTGTCTTCCTTGATGCCACCCACAAAGATCTTCTTCACAGTCAAGTGCGCTCCAGGCCTAGTGGAGTCCTAACACAAGACAAACACCAAATCTCAAGACAAAATACTAAACTCAAGTCGGAAACGGTCAAGCGGCCAGGAAACAGGGCTTACCTCTCTTGACACAGCACGTTTAGGTTCCACAACACGACCATCCACCTTGTGAGGCCTTGCTGACATTGCACCGTCCACCTCGGAGACACACGAATAGGTCACAAACCCAAAGCCCCTGGAGCGTTTTGTAGACGGGTCTCTCATCACCTGAAAACCGTTTGGGTAAAAATGGTCAGCCCCACTTTTCCTCAGGAACACCACCAACACAAACCACGGTAAACAAGAGACTCAGACTCACCACACAGTCCGTCAGCCGGCCCCATTGCTCAAAGTGGTTCCGTAGACTGTCGTCTGTCGTTTCAAAGCTCAAGCCACCAATGAACAGTTTGCGCAACTGTTCGGGCTCCTGAGAGTCCTCCAAGAGAATTGAAAGGAGGAAAGGATTAGCACACAAGAGGTCACTGCACCCTCACAAACCAGTCCCCACCCACACCTGGTTGTGGTTGATTGGCTCAGACAGGACAGCACACCACGAAGTCACTGTCAAAAGTAACCTTGACCAAACAAAACAGATCTCACTTGCACAAGTTTCATTCACAACCCTCCATCAGGACATTGTAGGCATCCTTATCCTCTGTTGTGGACATGTGCCCCTATCAAGGGGCAGCAATCAAAGGAGAGGGACATGTAACTACAAGGATCACCACAGGAGGGAAAACCCAGCCTCTTTATGACAGCAAATCAATGATTCACAGTGCATGGCCACAGGTCTCACTAGGCAATCCCAGCAGTACAATGGGTGTGGAAGCAAAAACAATCCCACAGGGGAAGGAAGACAATCCAAGCAAAAATAAAACCACTTGGATTGTATAAAGAGGCAAACAAGGGAATTAAAAACAGAAGGCAGGCAAACATTCCAAATCAAATGGAAACATGGGCCTAAACCATGGAGAAAGAACAGGGACAAAGTTTGAGGTGGTGGGGCAAGGGAACAGTAATCACCAACAAAGAACACAAAATCCAAAGGAAACATAAGCCCCGTTTAAAATGAGGATGGGCATCCAGGCTGCAAGTTTCAAGGAGGAAAAGAAGACAGGGAAAACTCCAAAACCCAGACGTTTAAAAAAATTGACCAAGAAAAGGTGAATTTTAAAGAGCAGCCTGCATGACATGGAAGACAAATGAAAGGAAAGCAAACTAAGGGAATTTTAGGAAGAACAAACACCCATCTAAGAGGGGAAAAAATTGAATTTGACAGAAGCGCCCTCATGTCACAACACAGAAAGAGGAAAATAAAAAGTTGAAGGGCCTGCTATTGCGTGGAGACACTCAGGAAAAGGAAACACTGGAGAAAATCAAAAATTAGGTCGGGACAATTTCAGGGTGGGGTGGAGCTCCCATTTCACAGGGGAGGGGAACAAAATTACAATTACAACTGGGGAGAACAATTTTCACATGGCTTTGAGAAAGGAGAGAATCTGATATTCAAACATATGGAAGGGAGCGAAAGGAGGAACAGCCGACACTTGATTGTGAGGGAGGAAAAGGTAAAATGGCAGCGATTTGGAGGGATACGGGCCAGGGGCAGGCAGGTGGGACGACTTCAGTTTGTAATTCTGCCCGGCAGATAGGAAAAGAAGGTAATTTCATACAGGGAGGGGGGGAAAGCCACTTGTTTGAAATGAGTGGGGGAAAACAAAAACCATTCAAAACAAAAAGAAATGCAATCTTCAAAGAGCATGGGATGGAAACTTAAAGACAATAAAAGGCACAATTTACATAAACATTTGTGGGAGACAATAGAGAATTGTAGAGAGACGAAATGCAGAGATTCCTAACTCATCAGCCTGCCAATCGGAATAAAAATTCTTTGAAGGGGGCAAATGGAAAAGGAAACGTACAAATAAAGAGGGAATGAATTCAGCATTCGAGGCAAGGAAGCAGGTGGTGAGGGAAACCACCTATCAAATGAAAAAAGGGGGAAACCACATTTTAAAAATGCCAGGCAGCACCCCTCTCCCCATCCTTTCCCAAAGAAGAACAATGGTCACCAAACCCCCCTCTAAAACACATTTCAAGTCAAATTTAAAAAAGGGGGCAAGAGGATAACCTTATATTTAAAGTATGACTTTACAGGAGTGGTGCCGCCATTTCGTGAACACAACCCCACCCCTTTTTCAGATGAAAAACAAATGTTTAAAAAGGACGACTCAGGCCGCCATTTCGTGAACACGACCACCCCCAACCTATTTTACAAGAAAATACTTCCCACTGACTAAATAAAGCAGCTGAGGGGGTACAAACGTCACCTAAAAGGATTGGTAAGGAGGGGGTGCACCTTATCTGTTCCAGCCCTCTAACCAGCATTGTGCAAACAATGACCCCACCCCGCCCACAATGTTCATTTCCTCTCCCCCACAGACCGCCCGATGAGTGAATAAAAATATCCTGATGAGGGGGTGATAAAAAGGGACAACATCTCACGAGGCAGAGGGCAACACTGGCAAAAACCATCAACCCCCTCCACATTGTATTAATGAACAAAAGCCAATAAATCAAACATCAGGTGGTGGGGGGTGGACAAAAACCCTCATTTGCAAAAAAGGCATGACTTCTCAGAGGGGAAAAGAAAGAGGGCCACCATTTTCTACAGACAGGCAGGAGAAAGGTCACCGTTTGGTAAACACCATTCAACCGCCACTTTAAAAAAAACCCAGTAATTCTTTAAAAATTCAGACAGTGAAGTGAGGGGTTAAAAGAACAATCTCATTTGAAAAGGGACCAATTTTCAAAGACATGAGAGAACGAATGAGAGACCCCCATTTTACAAACATCATTATCCATGTACCCCCTGCCCCACATTTTTATAAAACCCAGCAAATTGAATGAGATCAGGTGGGGTGGAAGAACTTAATTTGAAAAAGACAACAACCCTCATTCAAGAAAACAGACCCAGTTCCCAGTGAGACAGGAGAAAGAAACGACGGGGGGAGGTGACCATTTGATAAACACCCTTCACTCATTTTTAAAAAGTCACAGTAAATCCAAAAAACAACCAGGCTGGAGGAGATGGCGAACAAGCAGCTCATTCGTAAAAATGGACCACTTTTCAGACAAATGAGAGCACAACAAAACCCAGCAAAACCAAAAAGACAGGCAGTAAGGAGAGGGTGAAGAACCCCATTCGAGAAAAGCACGACTTATCAGAGAAATCGGAAGAAGAAAGGAAGAGGGAGTGGGTAAGGTCACCATTTGGATAACAATCTTTTGTGTAAAGGTGGTGGGGGGGGTGAACAATATAAATACAGAGACTGTGTAAAGGGGGTGGGGGGGGTGAACAATATAAATACAGAGACTGTGTAAAGGGGGTGGGGGGGGGTGAACAATATAAATACAGAGACTGTGTAAAGGGGGTGGGGGGGTGAACAATATAAATACAGAGACTGTGTAAAGGTGGGGGGGGGTGAACAATATAAATACAGAGACTGTGTAAAGGTGGTGGGGGGGTGAACAATATAAATACAGAGACTGTGTAAAGGGGGTGGGGGGGTGAACAATATAAATACAGAGACTGTGTAAAGGGGGTGGGGGGGTGAACAATATAAATACAGAGACTGTGTAAAGGTGGGGGGGGGTGAACAATATAAATACAGAGACTGTGTAAAGGGGGTGGGGGGGGGGTGAACAATATAAATACAGAGACTGTGTAAAGGGGGGGGGTGAACAATATAAATACAGAGACTGTGTAAAGGTGGTGGGGGGGGTGAACAATATAAATACAGAGACTGTGTAAAGGGGGTGGGGGGGGGGGTGAACAATATAAATACAGAGACTGTGTAAAGGGGGGGGTGAACAATATAAATACAGAGACTGTGTAAAGGGGGTGGGGGGGGTGAACAATATAAATACAGAGACTGTGTAAAGGTGGTGGGGGGGTGAACAATATAAATACAGAGACTGTGTAAAGGGGGGGGTGAACAATATAAATACAGAGACTGTGTAAAGGGGGGGGTGAACAATATAAATACAGAGACTGTGTAAAGGGGGGGGTGAACAATATAAATACAGAGACTGTGTAAAGGGGGGGTGAACAATATAAATACAGAGACTATGTAAAGGTGGTGGGGGGGTGAACAATATAAATACAGAGACTGTGTAAAGGGGGTGGGGGGTGAACAATATAAATACAGAGACTGTGTAAAGGGGGTGGGGGGGGTGAACAATATAAATACAGAGACTGTGTAAAGGTGGTGGGGGGGTGAACAATATAAATACAGAGACTGTGTAAAGGGGGTGGGGGGGGGGTGAACAATATAAATACAGAGACTGTGTAAAGGGGGTGGGGGGGGTGAACAATATAAATACAGAGACTGTGTAAAGGTGGTGGGGGGGGGGTGAACAATATAAATACAGAGACTGTGTAAAGGTGGTGGGGGGGTGAACAATATAAATACAGAGACTGTGTAAAGGTGGGGGGGGGGTGAACAATATAAATACAGAGACTGTGTAAAGGTGGTGGGGGGGTGAACAATATAAATACAGAGACTGTGTAAAGGTGGGGGGGGGGTGAACAATATAAATACAGAGACTGTGTAAAGGGGGTGGGGGGGGGTGGAACAACATAAGTAGAGACTGTGTAAATAATAAAATTACATTTATATAAAGAGAATAAAATCATATTTATATAAAAAGAATAAAATTATATTTATATAAAAAGTATAAAAAGATTTTATATCTAGAGAATAAACCTAAGAATAAAACTATATTTATATAAAAATATATAAAAACATTTATACATAGAAAATAAAAATATATTATATATAAAAGAATAAAATTTATATAAGAATATTACATTTACATATAGAGAATATTATAATTATTTATATAAAAATATATAAAAAGATTACGTTTATATAGAGAAAACTTTAATTATATAAAAATAATTTATATAGAGAATATAATTACATTTATATAGAGATTATAATACATAGAGAACAGATATTTATATAAAGAGAATATTATATTAATATAGAGAATAATTACATTTATAGAGATATAAGTAAATTTATATAGAGATTATAATATTAATATATAAAGAATATAGATATTCACTTTATATAAATATTATATTAATACAGAGATTATATTATTTATGTGGAGAATATTATAATATTAATATATAAAGAATACAGATATTCTCTTTATATAAATATTATATTAATACAGAGATTATATTATTTATGTGGAGAATATTACAATATTAATATATAAAGAATACAGATATTCTCTTTATATAAATATTATATTAATACAGAGATTATATTATTTATGTGGAGAATATTATAATATTAATATATAAAGAATATAGATATTCTCTTTATATAAATATTATATTAATACAGAGATTATATTATTTATGTGGAGAATATTACAATATTAATATATAAAGAATACAGATATTCTCTTTATATAAATATTATATTAATACAGAGATTATATTATTTATGTGGAGAATATTATAATATATAAAGAATACAGATATTCTCTTTATATAAATATTATATCAATACGGAGATTATATTATTTATGTGGAGAATATTATAATATTAATATATAAAGAATACAGATATTCTCTTTATATAAATATTATATTAATACAGAGATTATATTATTTATGTGGAGAATATTATAATATTAATATATAAAGAATATAGATATTCTCTTTATATAAATATTATATTAATACAGAGATTATATTATTTATGTGGAGAATATTATAATATATAAAGAATACAGATATTCTCTTTATATAAATATTATATTAATACAGAGATTATATTATTTATGTGGAGAATATTATAATATATAAAGAATACAGATATTCTCTTTATATAAATATTATATTAATACAGAGATTATATTATTTATGTGGAGAATATTATAATATATAAAGAATACAGATATTCTCTTTATATAAATATTATATTAATACAGAGATTATATTATTTATGTGGAGAATATTATAATATATAAAGAATACAGATATTCTCTTTATATAAATATTATATTAATACAGAGATTATATTATTTATGTGGAGAATATTATAATATTAATATATAAAGAATACAGATATTCTCTTTATATAAATATTATATTAATACAGAGATTATATTATTTATGTGGAGAATATTATAATATTAATATATAAAGAATACAGATATTCTCTTTATATAAATATTATATTAATACAGAGATTATATTATTTATGTGGAGAATATTATAATATTAATATATAAAGAACATAGATATTCTCTTTATATAAATATTATATTAATACAGAGATTATATTATTTATGTGGAGAATATTACAATATTAATATATAAAGAATACAGATATTCTCTTTATATAAATATTATATTAATACAGAGATTATATTATTTATGTGGAGAATATTACAATATTAATATATAAAGAACATAGATATTCTCTTTATATAAATATTATATTAATACAGAGATTATATTATTTATGTGGAGAATATTATAATATTAATATATAAAGAATACAGATATTCTCTTTATATAAATATTATATTAATAGATAGATTATATTATTTATGTGGAGAATATTACAATATTAATATATAAAGAATATAGATATTCTCTTTATATAAATATTATATTAATACAGAGATTATATTATTTATGTGGAGAATATTACAATATTAATATATAAAGAATACAGATATTCTCTTTATATAAATATTATATTAATACAGAGATTATATTATTTATGTGGAGAATATTATAATATTAATATATAAAGAATACAGATATTCTCTTTATATAAATATTATATTAATACAGAGATTATATTATTTATGTGGAGAATATTATAATATTAATATATAAAGAATACAGATATTCTCTTTATATAATTATATTAATACAGAGATTATATTATTTATGTGGAGAATATTACAATATTAATATATAAAGAATACAGATATTCTCTTTATATAAATATTATATTAATACAGAGATTATATTATTTATGTGGAGAATATTACAATATTAATATATAAAGAACATAGATATTCTCTTTATATAAATATTATATTAATACAGAGATTATATTATTTATGTGGAGAATATTATAATATTAATATATAAAGAATACAGATATTCTCTTTATATAAATATTATATTAATAGAGAGATTATATTATTTATGTGGAGAATATTATAATATTAACATATAAAGAATACAGATATTCTCTTTATATAAATATTATATTAATACAGAGATTATATTATTTATGTGGAGAATATTACAATATTAATATATAAAGAATACAGATATTCTCTTTATATAAATATTATATTAATAGAGAGATTATATTATTTATGTGGAGAATATTACAATATTAATATATAAAGAATACAGATATTCTCTTTATATAAATATTATATTAATACAGAGATTATATTATTTATGTGGAGAATATTACAATATTAATATATAAAGAATACAGATATTCTCTTTATATAAATATTATATTAATACAGAGATTATATTATTTATGTGGAGAATATTACAATATTAATATATAAAGAATACAGATATTCTCTTTATATAAATATTATATTAATACAGAGATTATATTATTTATGTGGAGAATATTATAATGTAGAGAATATTAATATAATTTTATTATTTTTTTATGGGGGGGGCGGCCGCCATTTTGTGTCTCCCGCCATTTTGCGCCTCGATCCTCCTCGACCCTTTTATTTTATAAACCCCCCCCTCCATTATAATGCCGGGGGGGGGGGGTAACATTTTAAACCGCGTCTCCCCCCCCCCCCCCCTCACCAAATGTGGGGGGGGGGGGGGGGGGTTTAAGCGGTTTTTTTATCGAAATTGAGGCGACGGCCCTCGACGCCACAAAATGGCGGCGGGCCCCGTTTTTTTTTCCCCGCTGCGTCACGGCGCTTTTAATAAAATTAATTAAAACCGCGCGGCGACTCACCTCCATGTCTCTCTCGTACGAGGGCGCCGTCTTGCCGGGAGGGACCGTGTCCCCGAATCGCCACCAAATGAGAAATAAAGGAAAAAAAAAGGTTGAGAGCAAAGAGAGAGACACCACAACCACCGCCGTCGGCGCCCGCGACCAAAGAGGACGGCCGCCGCGCCCGGCTCCTCCTTATATAGGGGAAGGGGGTGACACGTGATCCGTCTGACGTCGCCGCGCCCCCACGTGGGAAGGGGGGGCGGGAGCCAATCCGCGCCCCTTTCCAACCCCCCCCTTGCCCCTACGCGTACCCGTCGACGGGATGGACTCAATGATGGACACCCGCTCGGACCAATCCGGAGGCTCGACCCGAGCCCCGCCCCCATCCCGTCCCACCACTCCACCTCATCCAACCACCGCTTTTCCCCTCCCGCCGCGTGGGGGGGGGGAAAAAAAAAGGGGGCAGAGCCGCGCCCGATGGAGCGGGAGGTTTGATTGACAGGGTTGGCGGGCCAATCGCCTCGAGCGAGGCCGGGGGGGGGGAGAAGGCGGGGCTGGAGGGAGGACGATGGGTTTGAGCGATCCACCTCTCGCGTCACAATGGAGAAGGAGGGAGGGTGCGGGGGGAGGAAGGCGCGCAAAGGATTGGTTGGGCGGTTGATTGACGGAGCGGCCGACCAATCGTCTGGAGCTCAGTGTTCTGTATGAATGCATGCAGTTTTTGGGCTCAGTTTTGAATAAATTCCTGCAGTTTTTGAGCTCAATTTTACATAAATTCCTGCAGTTTTTGAGCTCAGAGTTTTGCATAAATTCATGCAGTTTTTTGGGCTCAGTTTTGCATAAATTCATGCAGTTTTTGGGTTCAGTTTTGAATAAATTCCTGCAGTTTTTGAGCTCAATTTTACATAAATTCCTGCAGTTTTTGGGCTCAGTTTTGCATAAATTCATGCAGTTTTTGAGCTCAGTTTTGCATAAATTCATGCAGTTTTTGAGCTCAGTTTTACATAAATTCATGCAGTTTTTGGGTTCAGTTTTGAATAAATTCCTGCAGTTTTTGAGCTCAATTTTACATAAATTCCTGCAGTTTTTGGGCTCAGTTTTGCATAAATTCATTCAGTTTTTGAGCTCAGTTTTGCATAAATTCATGCAGTTTTTGGGCTCAGTTTTGCATAAATTCATGCAGTTTTTTGGCCTCAGTTTTGCATAAATTCATTCAGTTTTTGAGCTCAGTTTTGCATAAATTCATGCAGTTTTTGAGCTCAGTTTTGCATAAATTCATGCAGTTTTTGAGCTCAGTTTTGCATAAATTCATGCAGTTTTTGAGCTCAGTTTTGCATAAATTCATGCAGTTTTTGGGCTCAGTTTTACATAAATTCATGCAGTTTTTTGGGCTCAGTTTTGCATAAATTCATGCAGTTTTTGAGCTCAGAGTTTTACATAAATTCATGCAGTTTTCGGGCTCAGTTTTACATAAATTCATGCAGTTTTTGAGCTCAGAGTTTTACATAAATTCATGCAGTTTTTGAGCTCAGTTCTACATGAATGCATGCAGTTTTTGAGCAAAGTACAATGTAACCCTGAAAGTACAAATTCACCCCACACAATATATGTGTGTATGTGGGTCTTTGTCTGTCTGTGTGTGTGTGACTGTCTGTCTGGGGTGGGGGTTGTGAATGTGAGAAAGTGTGTGTGTGTGTGTAGTGTGTGCAGAGTGTCTTAAGTCTGTGAGGGGGTGCATGTGGGAGTGTGTGTATCTGTGTCGGTGTCCGTGTGTGTGTGTGTGTGTGTGTGTAGGTGTAGGAATGTGTCCGTGTGTGTGTGTGGTGCAATGGTGGTCACCTGGAATGTGACACGAACCCAAGGTCCAGTCTAAGGCCTAGCCATCAGCCTCTGCTCGGACAATTTTCTCCGCTGCCAGTTGGGGAACACTTCAGTGGTTCCAGGACATTGAGCCTCGGACCTTCGGCTGACCATCCTCCAAGGTGGAATCGGCAGCGTTCACGTAAAGCTCTGAGCCCAAAAACTGCAGGAATTCACGTAAAGCTCTGAGCCCAAAAACTGCAGGAATTTATGCAAAACTGAGCTCAAAAACTGCAGGAATTCATGTAGAACTGAGCCCAAAAACTGCATGAATTCATGTAGAACTGAGCCCAAAAACTGCATGAATTCATGTAGAACTGAGCCCAAAAACTGCATGAATTCACGTAGAACTGAGCCCAAAAACTGCATGAATTCACGTAGAACTGAGCCCAAAAACTGCATGAATTCACGTAGAACTCCGCTACCTCACTTTTTAGATCAGAATCTATCTAAGCATCATGGCACAGACAGACGACACAGGGGGCCAACACCTTCAACATATTGTCTAGCTATCTATCCCCCAGTGTTAACAGCTAACCCGAGAATGCAACTTTTTTTATAATAAAAGGGTTTTGTGATTGACACATGGAAGGAGTGAAACTATCCCTGTTTTCTAACAGATGAAAGGCTCAACAGACAATTAATTGTTCCGTCCTAACACACTGTAAATGTTTGTTATAAATTCTGTGTGTTAGGATGGAGCCCTCCACTACCACCTCCGAAAGCTAGTGTGCTTCCAATTAAACCTGTTGGACTATAACCTTGATTTGGAGATGCCGGTGTTGGACTGGGGTGTACAAAGTTAAAAATCACACAACACCAGGTTATAGTCCGACAGGTTTAATTGGAAGCACACTAGCTTTCGGAGGTGGTAGTGGAGGGCTCCATCCTAACACACAGAATTTATAACAAACATTTACAGTGTGTTAGGACGGAACAATTAATTGTCTGTTGAGCCTTTCATCTGTTAGAAAACAGGGATAGTTTCACTTCTTTCATGTGTAAATCACAAAACCCTTTTTTATTTGAAAGTTGCATTCTCGGGTTCGCTGTTAACAATGGGTGATAACGAGACTATATGATGAAGGTGTTAGCCCCCTGTGTTCTCTGTCTATGACCTGATGTTCAGATTGATTCCAATTCCAAAAGTGAGATAACGGAGTGCTCAAAAACTGCATCCATTCATGTAGACAAGTGCAATGTAACCCTGCAAGTACAAATTCACCACACAAAATATATCTGTGTGTGTGTGTGTCAGTCTGGGGTGGGGGTTGTGTGTGTGTCTGGGGGTGGGGGTTGTGTGTGTGTGTCTGGGGGTGGGGGGTGTGTGTCTAGGGGTGGGGGTTGTGTGTGTGTCTGGGGTGGGGGTTGTGCGTGTGTCTGGGGGTGGGCGTTGTGTGTGTGTCTGGGGGTGGGGGGTGTGTGTGTGTCTGTGGGTGGGGGTTGTGTGTGTGTCTGGGGTGGGGGTTGTGTGTGTGTCTGGGGGTGGGCATTGTGTGTGTGTCTGGGGGTGGGGGTTGTGTGTGTGTGTCTGGGGGTGGGGGTTGTGTGTGTGTCTAGGGGTGGGGGTTGTGTGTGTGTGTCTGGGGGTGGGGGGTGTGTGTCTAGGGGTGGGGGTTGTGTGTGTGTCTGGGGTGGAGGTTGTGCGTGTGTCTGGGGGTGGGCGTTGTGTGTGTGTCTGGGGGTGGGGGGTGTTTGTGTGTCTGTGGGTGGGGGTTGTGTGTGTGTCTGGGGTGGGGGTTGTGTGTGTGTCTGGGGGTGGGCATTGTGTGTGTGTCTGGGGGTGGGGGTTGTGTGTGTGTGTCTGGGGGTGGGGGTTGTGTGTGTGTCTAGGGGTGGGGGTTGTGTGTGTGTGTCTGGGGGTGGGGGGTGTGTGTCTAGGGGTGGGGGTTGTGTGTGTGTCTGGGGTGGGGGTTGTGCGTGTGTCTGGGGGTGGGCATTGTGTGTGTGTCTGGGGGTGGGGGGTGTGTGTGTGTCTGTGGGTGGGGGTTGTGTGTGTGTCTGGGGTGGGGGTTGTGTGTGTGTCTGGGGTGGGGGTTGTGTGTGTGTCTGGGGGTGGGCATTGTGTGTGTGTCTGGGGGTGGAGGTTGTGTGTGTGTGTCTGGGGGTGGGGGTTGTGTGTGTGTCTAGGGGTGGGGGTTGTGTGTGTGTGTCTGGGGGTGGGGGGTGTGTGTCTAGGGGTGGGGGTTGTGTGTGTGTCTGGGGTGGGGGTTGTGCGTGTGTCTGGGGGTGGGCATTGTGTGTGTGTCTGTGGGTGGGGGTTGTGTGTGTGTCTGGGGTGGGGGTTGTGTGTGTGTCTGGGGTGGGGGTTGTGTGTGTGTCTGGGGGTGGGCATTGTGTGTGTGTCTGGGGGTGGGGGGTGTGTGTCTAGGGGTGGGGGTTGTGTGTGTGTCTGGGGTGGGGGTTGTGTGTGTGTCTGGGGGTGGGCATTGTGTGTGTGTCTGGGGGTGGGGGGTGTGTGTCTAGGGGTGGGGGTTGTGTGTGTGTCTGGGGGTGGGGGTTGTGTGTGTGTCTAGGGGTGGGGGTTGTGTGTGTGTGTCTGGGGGTGGGGGTTGTGTGTGTGTCTGGGGGTGGGGGTTGTGTGTGTGTGTCTGGGGGTGGGGGTTGTGTGTGTGTCTGTGGGTGGGGGTTGTGTGTGTGTGTGTGTGTCTGGGGATGGGGGTTGTGTGTGTGTCTGGGGGTGGGGGTTGTGTGTGTGTCTGGGGGGGGTTGTGTGTCTAGGGGTGGGGGTTGTGTGTGTGTCTGGGGGGTGGGGTTTGTGTGTGTGTCTGGGGGTGGGGGTTGTGTGTGTGTCTGGGGGTGGGGGTTGTGTGTGTGTCTGGGGGTGGGGGTTGTGTGTCGGGGGTGGGGGTTGTATGTGTGTCGGGGGGTGGGGGGTGTGTGTCTAGGGGTGGGGGTTGTGTGTGTGTCTGGGGGTGACAGTTGTGTGTCT
Organism: Chiloscyllium punctatum; assembly: GCF_047496795.1. Lineage (NCBI taxonomy): Eukaryota > Metazoa > Chordata > Chondrichthyes > Orectolobiformes > Hemiscylliidae > Chiloscyllium > Chiloscyllium punctatum. The sequence continues at coordinate 32,224,028 of NC_092789.1, read as the reverse complement.
GGGGGTGGGGGTTGTGTGTGTGTCTGGGGGTGGGCGTTGTGTGTGTGTGTGTGTGTGTGTGTCTGGGGGTGGGGGTTGTGTGTATGTGTCTGGGGGTGGGGGTTGTGTGTGTGTGTCTGTGGGTGGGGGTTGTGTGTGTGTGTGTGTGTGTCTGGGGATGGGGGTTGTGTGTGTGTCTGGGGGTGGGGGTTGTGTGTGTGTCTGGCGGTGGGGGGTGTGTGTCTGGCGGTGGGGGGGGTGTGTCTGGGGGTGTGGGTTGTGTGTGTGTGTCTGGGGGTGGGGGTTGTGTGTGTGTGTCTGGGGGTGGGGGTTGTGTTTCTGTCTGGGGGTGGGGGGTGTGTGTCTGGGGGTGGGGGATGTGTGTGTGTCTGGGGTGGGGGTTGTGTGTGTGTGTGTGTGTGTGTGTCTGTGTCTGGGGGTGGGGGTTGTGTGTGTGAGAAGATATGTGTGTGTGTGTGTTTATCTGGGGTGGGGGCTGAGAGTGTGAGAAGGGGTGTGTGTGTGTGTGTGTCTGGGGGTGGGGGTTGTGTGTGTGTCTAGGGGTGGGGGTTGTGTGTGTGTCTGGGGGTGACAGTTGTGTGTCTGGGGGTGGGGGTTGTGTGTGTGTCTGGGGGTGGGCGTTGTGTGTGTGTGTGTGTGTCTGGGGGTGGGGGTTGTGTGTATGTGTCTGGGGGTGGGGGTTGTGTGTGTGTGTGTGTGTCTGGGGATGGGGGTTGTGTGTGTGTCTGGGGGTGGGGGTTGTGTGTGTGTCTGGCGGTGGGGGGTGTGTGTCTGGCGGTGGGGGGGGTGTGTCTGGGGGTGTGGGTTGTGTGTGTGTGTCTGGGGGTGGGAGTTGTGTGTGTGTGTCTGGGGTGGGGGTTGTGTTTCTGTCTGGGGGTGGGGGGTGTGTGTCTGGAGGTGGGGGATGTGTGTGTGTCTGGGGGTGGGGGTTGTGTGTGAGTGCTTGGAGTGGGGGTTGTGTGTGTGTCTGGGGGTGGGGGTTGTGTGTGTGTGTGTCTGGGGGTGGGGGTTGTGTGTGTGTCTGTGGGTGGGGGTTGTTTGTGTGTGTGTCTCAGGGTGGGGGTTGCGTGTCTGGGGGTGGGGATTGTGTGTGTGTCTGGGGTGGGGGTTGTGTGTGTGTCTGGGGGTGCCAGTTGTGTGTCTGGGGGTGGGGGTTGTGTGTGTGTCTGGGGGTGGGGGTTGTGTGAGTGTCTGGGGGTGGGGGTTGTGAGTGTGAGAAGGTATGTGTGTGTGTGTGTGCGTCTGTCTGGGGTGGGATTGTGAGTGTGAGAAAGTGTGTGTTTATCCAGGGTGGGGGTTGTGAGTGTGAGAAAGTGTGTGTGTGTGTGTGTGTGTGTGTGTGTGTGTGTGTGTGTGTGTGTCAGTCTGGGGTGGGGGTTGTGAGTGAGAAAGTGTGTGTCTGGGGTTGGAGGTTGAGTGTGAGAAAGTGTGTGTGTGTGTGTGTGTCTGGGGGTGGGGGTTGTGTGTCTGGGGGTGGGGGTTTTGTGTGTGTGTCTGGGGGTGGGGGTTGTGTGTGTGTGTCTGGGGGTGGGGGTTGTGTGTGTGTCTGGGGGTAGGGGTTGTGTGTGTGTCTGGGGGTGGGGGTTGTGTGTGTGTCTGGGGGTAGGGGTTGTGTGTGTGTGTCTGGGGGTGCGGGTTGTGTGTGTGTCTGGGGTGGGGGTTGAGTGTGTGTGCCTGGGGTGGGGTTGAGTGTGTGTGCCTGGGGTGGGGGTTGTGTGTGTGTCTGGGGGTGGGGGTTGTGTGTGTGTCTGGGGGTGGGGGTTGTGTGTGTGTGTGTGTCTGGGGGTGGGGGTTGTGTGTGTGTGTGTGTGTGTCTGGGGGTGGGGGTTGTGTGAGTGTCTGGGGGTGGGGGATGTGTGAGTGTGTCTGGGGGTGGGGGTTGTGTGTCTGGGGATGGGGGTGGGGTTGTGTGACTGGGGGTGCGGGATGTGTGTGTGTCTGGGGGTGGGGGATGTGTGTGTGTGTCTGGGGGTGGGGGATGTGTGTGTGTGTCTGGGGTTGGGGGATGTGTGTATGTCTGGGGGTGGGGGTTGTGTGTGTGTCTGTGGCGGTGGTTGTGTGTGTCTGGGGGTGGGGGTTGTGTGTGTGCCTGGGGTGGGGGTTGTGTGTGTCTGGGGGTGGGGGTTGTGAGTGTGTCTGGGGTGGGGGTTATGTGTCTGGGGGTGGGGGTTGTGTGTGTCTGGGGGAAGGGGTTGTGTTTGTGTGTGTGTCTGGGGGTGGGGGTTGTGTGTGTGTCTGGGGGTGGGGGTTGTATGTGTGTGCATGGGGTGGGGGTTGTGTGTGTGTGTGCATGGGGTAGGGGTTGTGTGTGTGTCTGGGGGTGGGGGTTGTGAGTGTGAGAAGGTATGTGTGTGTGTGTGTGTGTGTGTGTGACTGGGGTGGGGGCTGAGAGTGTGAGAATGTGTGTGTGTTTGTCTGGGGTGGGGGTTTTGTGTGTGTCTGTGGGTGGGGGTTGTGTTTGTGTCTGTGGGTGGGGGTTGTGTGTCTGGGGGTGGGGGCTATGTGTGTGTCTGGGGGTTGTGTGTGTGTCTGGGGGTGGGGGTTGTGTGTCTGGGGGTGAGGGTTGTATGTGTGTCTGGGGGTGGGGGTTGTGTGTGTGTCTGGGGGTTGTGTGTGTGTCTGGGGGTGTGTGACTGTCTGGGGGTAGGGGTTGTGTGTGTGTCTGGGGGTGGGGGTTGTATGTGTGTCTGGGGGTGGGGGTTGTGTGTGGGTCTGGGGGTGGGGGTTGTGTGTGTGTCTGGGGGTGGGGACTTTGTGTGTGTCTGGGGTGGGGGTTGTGTGTTTGGGGTGGGGGTTGTGTGTGTGCCTGCGGGTGTGGGTTGTTTGTCTGGGGGTGGGGGATGTGTGTGTGTCTGGGGGTGGGGGTTGTGTGTGTGTCTGGGGGTGGGGGTTGTGTGTGTGTCTCGGGGTGGGGGTTGTGTTATGTGTCTGTGGGTGGGGGTTGTGTGTCTGGGGGTAGGGGTTGTGTGTGTGTCTCTGGGAGTGGGGGTTGTGTGTGTCTGTGGGTGGGGGTTGTGTGTCTGGGGGTAGGGGTTGTGTGTGTGTCAGTGGGTGAGGGATGTGTGTCTGGGGGTGGGGGTTGTGTGTGTGTCTCGGGGTGGGGGTTGTGTGTGTGTCTGTGGGTGGGGGTTGTGTCTCTGGGGGTGGGGGTTGTGTGTGTCAGTGGGTGGGGGTTGTGTGTCTGGGGGTGCGGGTTGTGTGTGTGTCTGGGGGTGGGGGTTGTGTGTGTGTCTCTGGGGGTGGGGGTTGTGTGTGTCTCGGGGTGGGGGTTGTGTGTGTCTCGGGGTGGGGGTTGTGTGTCTGGGGGTGGGGGTTGTGTGTGTGTCTCGGGGTGGGGGTTGTGTGTGTGTCTGGGGGTGGGGGATTTGTGTGTGTCTGGGGGTGGGGGTTGTGTGTGTGTCTGTGGGTGGGGGTTGTGTGTCTGTGGATGGGGGTTGTGTGTCTGGGGTTGGGGTTGTGTCTCTGGGGGTGAGGGTTGTGTGTGTGTCTCTGGGGGTGGGGGTTGTGTGTGTGTGTGTGTCTCGGGGTGGGGGTTGAATGTCTGGGGGTGGTGGTTGTGTCTCTGGGGGTGGGGGTTGTGTGTGTGTGTGTGTCTCGGGGTGGGGGTTGCATGTCTGGGGGTGGTGGTTGTGTCTCTGGGGGTGGGGGTTGTGTGTGTGTCTCTGGAGGTGGGGGTTGTGTGTATGGGGGTGGGGGTTGTGTGTGTGTCTCAGGGTGGGGGTTGCGTGTCTGTCTGAGGATGAGGGTTGTGTGTGTGTCTGGGGGTGGGGGTTGTGTGTCTGTCTGGGGTTGGGGTTTGTGTTTCTGTCTGGGGGTGGGGTGTGTGTGTCTAGGGTTGGGGGATGTGTGTGTGTCTGAGGGAAGGGGTTGTGTTTGTGTGTGTGTCTGGGGGTGGGGGTTGTGTGTGTGTCTGGGGGTGGGGGTTGTGTTTGTGTGTGTGTCTGGGGGTGGGGGTTGTGTGTGTGTCTGGGGGTGGGGGTTGTGTGTGTGTCTGGGGGTGGGGGTTGTATGTGTGTGCATGGGGTGGGGGTTGTGTGTGTGTGTGCATGGGGTGGGGGTTGTGTGTGTGTCTGGGGGTGGGGGTTGTGTGTGTGTCTGGGGGTGGGGGTTGTGAGTGTGAGAACGTATGTGTGTGTGTGTGTGTGTGTGTGTGTGTGTGACTGGGGTGGGGGCTGAGAGTGTGAGAATGTGTGTGTGTTTGTCTGGGGTGGGGGTTTTGTGTGTGTCTGTGGGTGGGGGTTGTGTGTGTGTCTGTGGGTGGGGGTTGTGTGTCTGGGGGTGGGGGTTATGTGTGTGTCTGGGGGTTGTGTGTGTGTCTGGGGGTAGGGGTTGTGTGTGTGTGTGTGTGTGTCTTTGGGTGGGGGTTGTGTGTGTGTCTGTGGGTGGGGGTTGTGTGTCTGGGGGTGAGGGTTGTATGTGTGTCTGGGGGTGGGGGTTGTGTGTGTGTCTGGGGGTTGTGTGTGTGTCTGGGGGTATGGGTTGTGTGTGTGTCTGGGGGTAGGGGTTGTGTGTGTGTGTGTGTCTGGGGGTAGGGGTTGTGTGTGTGTCAGGGGGTGGGGGTTGTGTGTGTGTCTGGGGTGGGGTTTGTGTGTGTCTGGGGGTGGGGACTGTGTGTGTGTCTGGGGTGGGGGTTGTGTGTCTGGGGTGGGGGTTGTGTGTCTGGGGGTGGGGGATGTGTGTGTGCCTGCGGGTGTGGGTTGTGTGTCTGGGGGTGGGGGATGTGTGTGTGCCTGGGGGTGGGGCATGTGTGTGTGTCTCGGGGTGGGGGTTGTGTGTGTGTCTGGGGGTGGGGCATGTGTGTGTGTCTCGGGGTGGGGGTTGTGTGTGTGTCTGTGGGTGGGGGTTGTCTGTGTGTGTGTGTGTGTCTGGGGTTGGGGGTTGTGTGTGTGTCTGTGGGTGGGGGTTGTGTCTCTGGGGGTAGGGGTTGTGTGTGTGTCTCTGGGGGTGGGGGTTGTGTGTGTGTCTCTGGGGGTGGGGGTTGTGTGTGTCTGTGGGTGGGGGTTGTGTGTCTGGGGGTGGGGGTTGTGTGTGTGTCTCGGGGTGGGGTTGTGTGTGTGTCTGGGGTGGGGGTTGTGTGTCTGGGGGTGGGGGTTGTGTGTGTCTCTGGGGGTGGGGGTTGTGTGTCTGGGGGTGGGGGTTGTGTGTGTCTCTGGGGGTGTGGGTTGTGTGTCTGGGTGTGGGGGTTGTGTGTGTCTGTGGGTGGGGGTTCTGTGTGTATCTGGGGGTGAGGGTTGTGTGTGTATCTGGGGGTGAGGGTTGTGTGTGTGTCTGGGGGTGAGGGTTGTGTGTGTGTCTGGGGGTGAGGGTTGTGTGTGTGTGTCTGTGGGTGGGGGTTGTGTGTGTATCTGGGGGTGGGGGGTGTGTGTGTGTCTGGGGGTGGGGGTTGTGTGTCTGGGGGTGGGGTTGTGTTTCTGTCTGGGGGTGGGGGGTGTGTGTCTGGGTGCTTGGGGTGGGGGTTGTGTGTGTGTCTGGGGGTGGGGGTCGTGAGTGTGAGAAGGTATGTGTGTGTGTGTGTTTGTCTGGGGTGGGGGCTGAGAGTGTGAGAAGGTGTGTGTGTGTTTGTCTGGGGTGGGGGTTTTGTGTGTGAGAAAGTGTGTGTGTGTGTGTGTGTGGTTGGGGTTGGAGGTTGTGAGTGTGAGAAAGAGTGTGTGTGTGTGTGTGTGTCTGTGGGTGGGGGTTGTGTGTGTGTCTGTGGGTGGGGGTTGTGTGTGTGTCTGTGGGTGGGGGTTGTGTGTGTGTCTGGGGGTAGGGGTTGCATGTCTGGGGGTGGGGGTTGTGTGTGTGTCTGGGGGTGGGGGTTGTGTGTGTGTCTGGGGGTGGGGGTTGTGTGTGTGTCTGTGGGTGGGGGTTGTTTGTGTGTGTGTCTCAGGGTGGGGGTTGCGTGTCTGGGGGTGGGGGTTGTGTGTGTGTCTGGGGTGGGGGTTGTGTGTGTGTCTGGGGGTGCCAGTTGTGTGTCTGGGGGTGGGGGTTGTGTGTGTGTCTGGGGGTGGGGGTTGTGTGTGTGTCTGGGGTGGGGGTTGTGTGTGTGTCTGGGGGTGGGGGTTGTGTGTGTGTCTGGGGTGGGGGTTGTGTGTGTGTCTGGGGGTGCCAGTTGTGTGTCTGGGGGTGGGGGTTGTGTGTGTGTCTGGGGGTGGGGGTGGGGGTTGTGTGAGTGTCTGGGGGTGGGGGTTGTGAGTGTGAGAAGGTATGTGTGTGTGTGTGTGCGTCTGTCTGGGGTGGGATTGTGAGTGTGAGAAAGTGTGTGTTTATCCAGGGTGGGGGTTGTGAGTGTGAGAAAGTGTGTGTGTGTGTGTGTGTGTGTGTGTGTGTGTGTGTGTGTGTGTGTGTGTGTGTGTCAGTCTGGGGTGGGGGTTGTGAGTGAGAAAGTGTGTGTCTGGGGTTGGAGGTTGAGTGTGAGAAAGTGTGTGTTTGTGTCTTGGGGTGGGGGTTGTGTGTGTGTCTGGGGGTGGGGGTTGTGTGTGTGTCTGGGGGTGGGGGTTGTGTGTGTGTCTGGGGGTGGGGGTTGAGTGTGTGTCTGGGGGAAGGGGGTTGAGTGTGTGTCTGGGGGAGGGGGTTGAGTGTGTGTCTGGGGGTGGGGGTTGTGTGTGTGTCTGGGGGTGGGGGTTGTGTGTGTGTCTGGGGGAGGGGGTTGAGTGTGTGTCTGGGGGTGGGGGTTGTGTGTGTGTCTGGGGGTGGGGGTTGAGTGTGTGTGCCTGGGGTGGGGGTTGAGTGTGAGAAAGTGTGTGTTTGTGTGTGTCTGGGGGTGGGGGTTGTGTGTGTGTCTGGGGGTGGGGGTTGAGTGTGTGTGCCTGGGGTGGGGGTTGAGTGTGTGTGCCTGGGGTGGGGGTTGTGTGTGTCTGGGGGTGGGGGTTGAGTGTGTGTGCCTGGGGTGGGGGTTGTGTGTGTGTCTGGGGCTGTGGGTTGAGTGTGTGTCTGGGGGTGGGGGTGGTGTGTGTGTCTGGGGGTGGGGGTTGTGTGTGTCTGGGGATAGGGGTTGTGTGTGTGAGAATGTGGGTGTCTGTTTGTCTGGGGGGGGGGGTTGTGTGTGTGTCTGGGGGTGGGGGATGTGTGTGTGTCTGGGGGTGGGGGTGGTGTGTGTGTCTGTGGGTGGGGGTTGTCTGTGTGTGTGTGTGTGTCTGGGGTTGGGGGTTGAGTGTGTGTCTGTGGGTGGGGGTTGTGTCTCTGGGGGTAGGGGTTGTGTGTGTGTCTCTGGGGGTGGGGGTTGTGTGTGTGTCTCTGGGGGTGGGGGTTGTGTGTGTCTGTGGGTGGGGGTTGTGTGTCTGGGGGTGGGGGTTGTGTGTGTGTCTCGGGGTGGGGTTGTGTGTGTGTCTGGGGTGGGGGTTGTGTGTCTGGGGGTGGGGGTTGTGTGTGTCTCTGGGGGTGGGGGTTGTGTGTCTGGGGGTGGGGGTTGTGTGTGTCTCTGGGGGTGTGGGTTGTGTGTCTGGGTGTGGGGGTTGTGTGTGTCTGTGGGTGGGGGTTGTGTGTGTCTCTGGGGGTGAGGGTTGTGTGTGTGTCTGGGGGTGAGGGTTGTGTGTGTGTCTGGGGGTGAGGGTTGTGTGTGTGTGTCTGGGGCTGGGGGTTGTGTGTGGGTCTGGGGGTGGGGGTTGTGTGTGTATCTGGGGGTGGGGGGTGTGTGTGTGTCTGGGGGTGGGGGTTGTGTGTCTGGGGGTGGGGTTGTGTTTCTGTCTGGGGGTGGGGGGTGTGTGTCTGGGGGTGGGGTGTGTGTGTGTGTGTGCTTGGGGTGGGGGTTGTGTGTGTGTCTGGGGGTGGGGGACGTGAGTGTGAGAAGGTATGTGTGTGTGTGTGTTTGTCTGGGGTGGGGGCTGAGAGTGTGAGAAGGTGTGTGTGTGTTTGTCTGGGGTGGGGGTTTTGTGTGTGAGAAAGTGTGTGTGTGTGTGTGTGTGTGTGTGTGTGTGTGTGTGTCTGTGGGTGAGGGTTGTGTGTGTGTCTGTGGGTGGGGGTTGTGTGTGTGTCTGGGGGTGGGGGATGTGTGTGTGTCTCTGGGGGTGGGGGTTGTGTGTGGGGGTGGGGGATGTGTGTGTGTCTGGGGGTGGGGGATGTGTGTGTGTCTGGGGGTGGGGGTGGTGTGTGTGTCTGGGGGTGGGGGTGGTGTGTGTGTCTGGGGGTGGGGGTTGTGTGTGTGTCTGGGGGTGGGGGATGTGTGTGTGTCTCTGGGGGTGGGGGTTGTGTGTGGGGGTGGGGGATGTGTGTGTGTCTGGGGGTGGGGGATGTGTGTGTGTCTGGGGGTGGGGGTTGTGTGTATGTCTGGGGGTGGTGGATGTGTGTGTGTCTGCGGGTGGGGGTTGTGTGTGTGTTTGTAGGTGGGGGTTGTGTGTGTGTCTGTGGGTGGGGGTTGTGTGTCTGTGGGTGGGGGTTGTGTGTCTGGGGTTGGGGGTTGTTTGTCTGGGGGTGGGGGTTGTGTCTCTGGGGGTGAGGGTTGTGTGTGTGTCTCTGGGGGTGGGGGTTGTGTGTGTGTGTGTCTCGGGGTGGGGGTTGTGTGTGTGTCTGGGGGTGGGGGTTGTGTGTGTGTCTGGGGGTGGGGGATGTGTGTGTGTCTCTGGGGGTGGGGGTTGTGTGTGGGGGTGGGGGATGTGTGTGTGTCTGGGGGTGGGGGTGGTGTGTGTGTCTGGGGGTGGGGGTAGTATGTGTGTCTGGGGGTGGGGGGTGGTGTGTGTGTCTGGGGGTGGGGGTTGTGTGTGTGTCTGGGGGTGGGGGATGTGTGTGTGTCTCTGGGGGTGGGGGTTGTGTGTGGGGGTGGGGGATGTGTGTGTGTCTGGGGGTGGGGGATGTGTGTGTGTCTGGGGGTGGGGGTTGTGTGTATGTCTGGGGGTGGGGGATGTGTGTGTGTCTGCGGGTGGGGGTTGTGTGTGTGTTTGTAGGTGGGGGTTGTGTGTGTGTCTGTGGGTGGGGGTTGTGTGTCTGTGGGTGGGGGTTGTGTGTCTGGGGTTGGGGGTTGTTAGTCTGGGGGTGGGGGTTGTGTCTCTGGGGGTGAGGGTTGTGTGTGTGTCTCTGGGGGTGGGGGTTGTGTGTGTGTGTGTCTGGGGGTGGGGGTTGTGTGTGTGTCTGGGGGTGGGGGATGTGTGTGTGTCTCTGGGGGTGGGGGTTGTGTGTGGGGGTGGGGGATGTGTGTGTGTCTGGGGGTGGGGGATGTGTGTGTGTCTGGGGGTGGGGGTTGTGTGTGTGTCTGTGGGTGGGGGTTGTGTGTGTCTGGGGTGGGGGTTGTGTGTGTGCCTGCGGGTGTGGGTTGTTTGTCTGGGGGTGGGGGATGTGTGTGTGTCTGGGGGTGGGGGTTGTGTGTGTGTCTGGGGGTGGGGGTTGTGTGTGTGTCTCGGGGTGGGGGTTGTGTGTGTGTCTGTGGGTGGGGGTTGTGTGTCTGGGGGTAGGGGTTGTGTGTGTGTCTCTGGGAGTGGGGGTTGTGTGTGTCTGTGGGTGGGGGTTGTGTGTCTGGGGGTAGGGGTTGTGTGTGTGTCAGTGGGTGAGGGATGTGTGTCTGGGGGTGGGGGTTGTGTGTGTGTCTCGGGGTGGGGGTTGTGTGTGTGTCTGTGGGTGGGGGTTGTGTCTTTGGGGGTGGGGGTTGTGTGTGTCAGTGGGTGGGGGTTGTGTGTCTGGGGGTGCGGGTTGTGTGTGTGTCTCGGGGTGGGTGGGGGTTGTGTGTCTGGGGGTGCGGGTTGTGTGTGTGTCTCGGGGTGGGGGTTGTGTGTGTGTCTGGGGGTTGTGTGTGTGTCTGGGGGTAGGGGTTGTGTGTGTGTGTGTGTCTGGGGGTAGGGGTTGTGTGTGTGTCAGGGGGTGGGGGTTGTGTGTGTGTCTGGGGTGGGGTTTGTGTGTGTCTGGGGGTGGGGACTGTGTGTGTGTCTGGGGTGGGGGTTGTGTGTCTGGGGTGGGGGTTGTGTGTCTGGGGGTGGGGGATGTGTGTGTGCCTGCGGGTGTGGGTTGTGTGTCTGGGGGTGGGGGATGTGTGTGTGCCTGGGGGTGGGGCATGTGTGTGTGTCTCGGGGTGGGGGTTGTGTGTGTGTCTGGGGGTGGGGCATGTGTGTGTGTCTCGGGGTGGGGGTTGTGTGTGTGTCTGTGGGTGGGGGTTGTCTGTGTGTGTGTGTGTGTCTGGGGTTGGGGGTTGTGTGTGTGTCTGTGGGTGGGGGTTGTGTCTCTGGGGGTAGGGGTTGTGTGTGTGTCTCTGGGGGTGGGGGTTGTGTGTGTGTCTCTGGGGGTGGGGGTTGTGTGTGTCTGTGGGTGGGGGTTGTGTGTCTGGGGGTGGGGGTTGTGTGTGTGTCTCGGGGTGGGGTTGTGTGTGTGTCTGGGGTGGGGGTTGTGTGTCTGGGGGTGGGGGTTGTGTGTGTCTCTGGGGGTGGGGGTTGTGTGTCTGGGGGTGGGGGTTGTGTGTGTCTCTGGGGGTGTGGGTTGTGTGTCTGGGTGTGGGGGTTGTGTGTGTCTGTGGGTGGGGGTTCTGTGTGTATCTGGGGGTGAGGGTTGTGTGTGTATCTGGGGGTGAGGGTTGTGTGTGTGTCTGGGGGTGAGGGTTGTGTGTGTGTCTGGGGGTGAGGGTTGTGTGTGTGTGTCTGTGGGTGGGGGTTGTGTGTGTATCTGGGGGTGGGGGGTGTGTGTGTGTCTGGGGGTGGGGGTTGTGTGTCTGGGGGTGGGGTTGTGTTTCTGTCTGGGGGTGGGGGGTGTGTGTCTGGGTGCTTGGGGTGGGGGTTGTGTGTGTGTCTGGGGGTGGGGGTCGTGAGTGTGAGAAGGTATGTGTGTGTGTGTGTTTGTCTGGGGTGGGGGCTGAGAGTGTGAGAAGGTGTGTGTGTGTTTGTCTGGGGTGGGGGTTTTGTGTGTGAGAAAGTGTGTGTGTGTGTGTGTGTGGTTGGGGTTGGAGGTTGTGAGTGTGAGAAAGAGTGTGTGTGTGTGTGTGTGTCTGTGGGTGGGGGTTGTGTGTGTGTCTGTGGGTGGGGGTTGTGTGTGTGTCTGTGGGTGGGGGTTGTGTGTGTGTCTGGGGGTAGGGGTTGCATGTCTGGGGGTGGGGGTTGTGTGTGTGTCTGGGGGTGGGGGTTGTGTGTGTGTCTGGGGGTGGGGGTTGTGTGTGTGTCTGTGGGTGGGGGTTGTTTGTGTGTGTGTCTCAGGGTGGGGGTTGCGTGTCTGGGGTGGGGGTTGTGTGTGTGTCTGGGGTGGGGGTTGTGTGTGTGTCTGGGGGTGCCAGTTGTGTGTCTGGGGGTGGGGGTTGTGTGTGTGTCTGGGGGTGGGGGTTGTGTGTGTGTCTGGGGTGGGGGTTGTGTGTGTGTCTGGGGGTGGGGGTTGTGTGTGTGTCTGGGGTGGGGGTTGTGTGTGTGTCTGGGGGTGCCAGTTGTGTGTCTGGGGGTGGGGGTTGTGTGTGTGTCTGGGGGTGGGGGTGGGGGTTGTGTGAGTGTCTGGGGGTGGGGGTTGTGAGTGTGAGAAGGTATGTGTGTGTGTGTGTGCGTCTGTCTGGGGTGGGATTGTGAGTGTGAGAAAGTGTGTGTTTATCCAGGGTGGGGGTTGTGAGTGTGAGAAAGTGTGTGTGTGTGTGTGTGTGTGTGTGTGTGTGTGTGTGTGTGTGTGTGTGTGTGTCAGTCTGGGGTGGGGGTTGTGAGTGAGAAAGTGTGTGTCTGGGGTTGGAGGTTGAGTGTGAGAAAGTGTGTGTTTGTGTCTTGGGGTGGGGGTTGTGTGTGTGTCTGGGGGTGGGGGTTGTGTGTGTGTCTGGGGGTGGGGGTTGTGTGTGTGTCTGGGGGTGGGGTTGAGTGTGTGTCTGGGGGAAGGGGGTTGAGTGTGTGTCTGGGGAGGGGGTTGAGTGTGTGTCTGGGGGTGGGGGTTGTGTGTGTGTCTGGGGGTGGGGGTTGTGTGTGTGTCTGGGGGAGGGGGTTGAGTGTGTGTCTGGGGGTGGGGGTTGTGTGT
>NC_092789.1:32178498-32212060 GCF_047496795.1 Chiloscyllium punctatum | reverse complement strand
GCGGGGGGGAGTGAGGGGGAAGCAGGGGGAGCAAGAGGGAAGCGGAGGGGAGTGAGGGTGAGTGAGGGGGAGCAAGAGGGAAGCAGGGGGGAGTGAGGGTGAGTGAGGGGGAGGGAGGGGGAGTGGGGGGGAGTGAGGGGGAGTGAGGGGGAGCAAGGGGAGTGGGGAGAGCGAGGGGGGAGCGAGGGGGAGTGGGAATTGAGCGAGGGGGAGCGGGGGGAGTGAGGGGGAGGGAGGGGGGCGGGGGGGAGCGAGGGGGAAGCGGGAGAGCGAGGGGGAAGCGGGGGGGAGTGAGGGGGAGGGAGGGGGAGGGAGGGGCAGTGGGGGGGAGTGAGGGTGAGTAAGGGGGAGCGCGGGTGAGCGAGGGAAAGTGGGGGGAGCGAGGGGGAAGCAGAGGTGAGTGAGGGTGAGCGAGGGGGAGGGAGGGGGAGTGAGGGGGAGCGGGGGCGGAGCGAGGGGGAAGCGAGGGGGAAGTGAGGGGGAGTGAGGGGGAGCGGGGGCGGAGCGAGGGGGAAGCGAGGGGGAAGTGAGGGGGAGGGAGGGGGAGCGGAGCGAGGGGGAAGCGAGGGGGAAGTGAGGGGGAGGGAGGGGGAGCGGGGGGGAGCGGGGGTGAGCGGGGGTGAGTGACGGGGAGCGACGGGGAGCGGGGGTGAACGAGGGGGGAGCGAGGGGGAGCAGGGACGAGCGAGTGTGACCAAAGATGGCCACCCCACCATCCCACTGCTATCCCCTCAATGGGCCGAGCGGCCACCTCCCCCCCCCCGCCCCTCCTCCAACAGAAATGGCCCTGTCTCCCCTCCTGTTCTTGGTTCCTGTCACAGTCTCGGTACATTGGTGACTGACCGCCGGCTGTCTGCCATGGACAACCAACAGGGGATGATCAAAGGGCTCGGTGATTCGGGGGATGGGGATAAGGCTGAGACTGTCCTGGTGCTCAGTGACCGCGCCAAACACCCTGGTCAATCTGGTCAGTGGTTCAGAATTCCATTCAGGAATTACACCCGTGGAGCTCAAGACGAGAATCTCGCAGCTGCCTCACCCTGACCCTCCCCTCTATCGGAAGTGGGGGATGTTCCCCGATGGTTACACCGTGTTCGGCTCCATCCCCCAACCCCCACCACCGCCCTCCCTCAAGGGTCCCAAACGCAACAAGGTCTGGACAATATCCAGGCTCGGGGTGACGAGGGGAGAGGAACATTCACACCACCCAGACACCAGGCAATGACCATCACCAACAGGGGAGAATCCAACCCCATCGCCCCCTTGATGTTCAATGGCGTTACCATCACTGAATCCCCCCTCCCCCACTATCAACATCCTGGGGGTTCCCATTGAGAGAGAATCTAACCATCGCCCCCTTGATGTTCAATGGTGTTACCATCACTGAATCCCCCCTCCCCCACTATCAACATCCTGGGGGTTCCCATTGAGAGAGAATCTAACCATCGCCCCCTTGATGTTCAATGGCGTTACCATCACTGAATCCCCCTCCCCCCCCACTATCAACATCCTGGGGGTTCCCATTGAGAGAGAATCTAACCATCGCCCCCTTGATGTTCAATGGTGTTACCGTCACTGAATCCCCCCTCCCCCCCCACTATCAAAATCCTGGGGGTTCTCATTGAGAGAGAATCGAACCATCGCCCCCTTGACGTTCAATGGTGTTACCGTCACTGAATCCCCCCTCCCCCCCACTATCAACATCCTGGGGGTTCCCATTGAGAGAGAATCTAACCATCGCCCCCTTGATGTTCAATGGTGTTACCGTCACTGAATCCCCCCTCCCCCCCCACTATCAAAATCCTGGGGGTTCTCATTGAGAGAGAATCGAACCATCGCCCCCTTGACGTTCACCCTCAACGCCGCTAACTGCAAACAAACACAACGCTAAATCGCAGCGGCCTGGTCCCTGCTGTGTACCCGCGCCTCCCTGAATCCGTGCGGCCAAACTCCCCCCTTCCCCCCCCGCCCACCGCCGACATCTCCGTTTACTGAAGACAACGCCGTTAGGGGGCTGGTCTTGGACAAAGACGGGACGTTCCACTTCAATCTCTCCATCCACGCCTACGCCATGAAGGAGCAGGTCTTTGTGGGAACGTCCCAGCCCTGCAGCAATGGAGGCGGGAGAGGAGTGCGGAGGAGGGGAGACGGTCAGGAGTCACGACTCCCCGAGAGAGAGAGAGAGAGAGAGAGAGAGACAATCACCAACCAACTCTCCAGCCCCCCCCCCAAGAGAGGGGAGTGAAGGAGGAGCTTGGTCCACTTCCCTTTATTGGCCAGAGCAGAGGGTGTGGGGGGGGTTGGGAGGTCACACTGCGCCTGTAACAGGCTCAGGGGGATATAGCACTGCTGCCTCTCAGCGTCAGGGACTCGGGTTTGATCCCAGCCTCGGGCAAGCGTCTGTCGGTTCGGAGTATGCACATTCTCCCCGTGTCGGTGTGGGTTTGCTCCGGGTGCTCTGGTTTGGCATAGTGCCCAGGGGATGTGTAGGTTAGGGTGGATTGGCCGTGGGGAAATTGTCCCGTAGTGCCCAGGGATGTGCAGGTTAGGGTGGATCGGCCGTGGGGAAATTGTCCCGTAGTGCCCAGGGATGTACAGGTTAGGGTGGGATCGGCCGTGGGGAAATTGTCCCGTAGTGCCCAGGGATGTGCAGGTTAGGGTGGGATTGGCCGTGGGGAAATTGTCCCGTAGTGCCCAGGGATGTGCAGGTTAGGGTGGATCGGCCGTGGGGAAATTGTCCCGTAGTGCCCAGGGATGTACAGGTTAGGGTGGGATCGGCCGTGGGGAAATTGTCCCGTAGTGCCCAGGGATGTGCAGGTTAGGGTGGGATCGGCCGTGAGGAAATTGTCCCGTAGTGCCCAGGGATGTGCAGGTTAGGGTGGGATTGGCCGTGAGGAAATTGTCCCGTAGTGCCCAGGGATGTGCAGGTTAGGGTGGATTGGCCGTGGGGAAATTGTCCCATAGTGCCCAGGGATGTGCAGGTTAGGGTGGGATCGGCCGTGGGGAAATTGTCCCATAGTGCCCAGGGATGTGCAGGTTAGGGTGGGATCGGCCGTGGGGAAATTGTCCTGTAGTGCCCAGGGATGTACAGGTTAGGGTGGGATTGGCCGTGGGGAAATTGTCCCGTAGTGCCCAGGGATGTGCAGGTTAGGGTGGGGTCGGCCGTGGGGAAATTGTCCTGTAGTGCCCAGGGATGTGTAGGTTAGGGTGGATTGGCCGTGGGAAATTGTCCCGTAGTGCCCAGGGATGTGCAGGTTAGGGTGGGATCGGCCGTGGGGAAATTGTCCCGTACTGCCCAGGGATGTACAGGTTAGGGTGGGATCGGCCGTGAGGAAATTGTCCTGTAGTGCCCAGGGATGTACAGGTTAGGGTGGGATCGGCCGTGGGGAAATTGTCCTGTAGTGCCCAGGGATGTGTAGGTTAGGGTGGATTGGCCGTGGGAAATTGTCCCGTAGTGCCCAGGGATGTGCAGGTTAGGGTGGGATCGGCCGTGGGGAAATTGTCCTGTAGTGCCCAGGGATGTACAGGTTAGGGTGGGATCGGCCGTGAGGAAATTGTCCCGTAGTGCCCAGGGATGTACAGGTTAGGGTGGATCGGCCGTGGGGAAATTGTCCCGTAGTGCCCAGGGATGTGCAGGTTAGGGTGGATCGGCCGTGGGGAAATTGTCCTGTAGTGCCCAGGGATGTACAGGTTAGGGTGGGATCGGCCGTGGGGAAATTGTCCCGTAGTGCCCAGGGATGTGTAGGTTAGGGTGGGATTGGCCGTGGGGAAATTGTCCCGTAGTGCCCAGGGATGTGTAGGTTAGGGTGGGATCGGCCGTGGGGAAATTGTCCTGTAGTGCCCAGGGATGTACAGGTTAGGGTGGGATTGGCCGTGGGGAAATTGTCCCGTAGTGCCCAGGGATGTGCAGGTTAGGGTGGATCGGCCGTGGGGGAATTGTCCCGTAGTGCCCAGGGATGTGTAGGTTAGGGTGGGATTGGCCGTGGGGAAATTGTCCCGTAGTGCCCAGGGATGTGTAGGTTAGGGTGGATCGGCCGTGGGGAAATTGTCCCGTAGTGCCCAGGGATGTGCGGGTTAGGGTGGGATCGGCCGTGGGGAAATTGTCCCGTAGTGCCCAGGGATGTGCGGGTTAGGGTGGGATCGGCCGTGGGGAAATTGTCCCGTAGTGCCCAGGGATGTGTAGGTTAGGGTGGGATCGGCCGTGGGGAAATTGTCCCGTAGTGCCCAGGGATGTGCAGGTTAGGGTGGATCGGCCGTGGGGAAATTGTCCTGTAGTGCCCAGGGATGTACAGGTTAGGGTGGGATCGGCCGTGGGGAAATTGTCCCGTAGTGCCCAGGGATGTGTAGGTTAGGGTGGGATTGGCCGTGGGGAAATTGTCCCGTAGTGCCCAGGGATGTGTAGGTTAGGGTGGGATCGGCCGTGGGGAAATTGTCCTGTAGTGCCCAGGGATGTACAGGTTAGGGTGGGATTGGCCGTGGGGAAATTGTCCCGTAGTGCCCAGGGATGTGCAGGTTAGGGTGGATCGGCCGTGGGGGAATTGTCCCGTAGTGCCCAGGGATGTGTAGGTTAGGGTGGGATTGGCCGTGGGGAAATTGTCCCGTAGTGCCCAGGGATGTGTAGGTTAGGGTGGATCGGCCGTGGGGAAATTGTCCCGTAGTGCCCAGGGATGTGCGGGTTAGGGTGGGAGTGGCCGTGGGGAAATTGTCCCGTAGTGTCAAGTAACGGGCGGGGGGGGGGATCGGATCTGGCTGGGATCCCCTTCAGTGAGTGGCTGTGGCCCGCAGATGCAGAAGAGTCTGGATTGAAAAGCGTTGGTGCTGGGAACGCGCGGCAGGTCTGGTTGGCATCCGAGGAGCGGGGCCCTGCTGTCTCGCGGAAGACCGACCTAAGTCGCCCTCTGTTTCCCATCGGGAGGTGGCACCGGAATTTGAAAACACGTCCTGACGGAATCAAGATCAGTGTTGTTGTCGGACTTATTGAACGGATCCTTCGAACGTTGAACCTCTCTCTCTCTCTGTATGTGGTAGTTAGACTGTATCCCGCGTTTTGCTCCGGTCCCCCTGGCACATTCTGTTAGTTGCTCCGCGGAGCGCGCAGACCTTTCACTGTATTTCTGTGGGCACCACAACAATAAATCAATCGATCGATCAATCAATGGTAATCGGGGCAGCTTTGAGGGGGTGGTACACGCGCAGAGGGAGCTCGGGGCCCGTGTGCATTGTGGGGGCGCGTGCTGTCCCCTTCGGAGGGAGTGAACCACCGGATGGAGTTCAGCTCGCTGAGTGGAAGGCCCGTCCTCAGACGTTTCGCCACCGCACATCGTCAGTGAGCCTCCGGCCCAGCTGTGGGTGCTCGCGACCTGCTTTGTATTCCTGTGTCCTCGGGTCGGTGATGTCATTTCCTGCGAGTGGCGCCCCCTTTCCTGCTCTGGAGGTCGGGGGGCCAAGCCGACGCGTCTGTCGGCCGAGGGCCGTGCTACGGGGAATTCTCGCGCGCGTCTCTGTTTGGCTTGTCCCGGGCTCGGATGTGTTGTCCCGGCCGGAGTGGGTGTCCCTCCTCATCCATATGTCAGGACGCTAGTGAGGGAGGGGACCCCCCCTGAAACGCAGGAACAGAAAGTGGGTCAATAACACCAGCAGTTCACCGGGGGCTCAGTGATGATGTTATTATCTCAAAACGTCCAGCTGAGGGGGGGCCCAACCTACACCTCAATGTGAGCCATAAATCTACTCACAGATTTGCACAGAGAGCTTCCAAGCACCTGTTGTTTGACTAGCTAGCAGTCTCAGAGTGTAGTGGAAAATTGATAAACATCTAACATTTGGCTGTGAAGTAGATACCTGAGTTGTTTTGACCACAATTCAAATTTAACCCATCAGTTTAAACTATGCCCCAGGATACTAAAACCCAATCGAGTTCAAATTTGGTTGTTTTTGCCAACATCGAACCAATGAGACGATCTGATCTTCGGAGGGGGATTAAAAAGCAGGCAGTTGGAAAAGTTAGAGAGAGATAGAGAGAGAGAGAGCAAACTGCTGTTGACAGAGTAACGGCCAGAGAATCCAAGGTAGCTTTTCCACATGAAACATTTTCACAGTAAAAGACATTAGGCAACCCCGGGGAGATCTACAGCTGAAAGGAAGAGGACACAGGAGATGGCAGCCGCTGTGCAGTCTTGGTATTAAGTTGATGTCATTTTAATAAGTGTTTTATTAGAACAGTATATTGTTATCGAGTTGGGGGTAGGTAACAAACTAAGTGATACGGAGTTAGGCGGACAGGCAGGTCGTACTGAGGAGGTGGGGAGGCTGCAGAAAGATTTAGACAGTTTAGGAGAGGGG
This sequence comes from Chiloscyllium punctatum, assembly GCF_047496795.1. Lineage (NCBI taxonomy): Eukaryota > Metazoa > Chordata > Chondrichthyes > Orectolobiformes > Hemiscylliidae > Chiloscyllium > Chiloscyllium punctatum. The sequence continues at coordinate 32,205,718 of NC_092789.1, read as the reverse complement.
TCCAGGAAACGGCTGTTGAAATTCCACGTGAGGCCTTGCACTTTGGGAAAAAGAACACAAGCCTGGACTACTTTCTAAACGGTGAGAAAATTCCTAAAGCCAAAGTACAGAGGGATCTGGGAGTGCAGGATTCTCGAAAGGTCAACATGCAGGTTGAGTCTGTGATTAAGAAAGCGAATGCGATGTTGTCACTTCTCTCAAGAGGGTTGGAATATAAAAGCACCGTTGTGTTACTGAGACTTTATAAAGCTCTGGTTAGGCCCCATTTGGAGTACTGTGTCCAGTTTTGGGCCCCACACCTCAGGAAGGACATACTGGCACTGGAACGTGTCCAGGGGAGATTCACACGGATGATCCCTGGAATGGTAGGTCTAACATATGAGGAACGGCTGAGGATCCTGGGATTGTATTCGTTGGAGTTTAGAAGATTAAGGGGAGATCTAATAGAAACTTACAAATTAATGTGTGGCTTTACTTTATTAGATTCCTTACAGTGTGGAAACAGGCCCTTTGGCCCAACAAGTCCACACCAACCCTCTGAAGAGCAACCCATCCAGACCCATCCCCCTACATTTACCCCTTTACCTAACTTATGGGACAATTTCCCCACGGCCGATCCCACCCTTACCCGCACATCCCTGGGCACTACGGGACAATTTCCCCACGGACAATCCCACTCCAACCTGCACATCCCTGGGCACTACGGGACAATTTCCCCACGGCCGATCCCACCCTAACCTGCCCATCCCTGGGCACTACGGGACAATTTCCCCATGGCCGATCTCACCCTAACCTGCACATCTCTGGGCACTACGGGACACTGTCCCCACGGCCAATCCACACTAACCTCCACATCCCTGGGCACTACGGGACAATTTCCCCACGGCCAATCCCACCCTAACCTGCACATCCCTGGACACTACGGGACAATTTCCCCACGGCCGATCCACCCTAACCTGCACATCCCTGGGCACTACGGGACAATTTCCCCACGGCCGATCCCACACTAACCTACACATCCCTGGGCACTACGGGACAATTTACCCACGGCCAATCCACCCTAACCTGCACATCCCTGGGCACTACGGGACAATTTCCCCACGGCCAATCCCACCCTAGCCTGCACATCCCTGGGCACTACAGGACAATTTCCCCACGGCCAATCCACCCTAACCTGCACATCCCTGGGCACTATGGGACAATTTCCCCACGGCCAATCCCACCCTAACCTGCACATCTCTGGGCACTACGGGACAATTTCCCCACGGCCAATCCCACCCTAACCTGCACATCCCTGGGCACTACAGGACAATTTCCCCACGGCCAATCCACCCTAACCTGCACATCCCTGGGCACTACGGGACAATTTCCCCACGGCCAAACCCACCCTAACCCGCACATCCCTGGGCACTACGGGACAATTTCCCCACGGCCGATCCACCCTAACCTACACATCCCTGGGCACTACGGGACAATTTCCCCATGGTCAATCCACACTAACCTACACATCCCTGGGCACTACGGGACAATTTCCCCACGGTCAATCCACTCTAACCTGCACATCCCTGGGCACTATGGGACAATTTCCCCACGGTCAATCCCACCCTAACCTGCACATCCCTGGGCACTACGGGACAATTTCTCTACGGCCGATCCACCCTAATCTGTACATCCCTGGGCACTACGGGACAATTTCCCCACGGCCAATCCCACCCTAACCTGCACATCCCTGAGCACTACGGGACAATTTCCCCACGGCCGATCCACCCTAACCCGCACATCCCTGGGCACTACGGGACAATTTCCCCACGGCCAATCCCACCCTAACCTGCACATCCCTGGGCACTACGGGTCAATTTCCCCACGGCCAATCCCACCCTAACCCACACATCCCTGGGCACTACGGGACAATTTCCCCACGGCCGATCCCACCCTAACCCGCACATACCTGGGCACTACGGGACAATTTCCCCACGGCCGATCCCACCCTAACCCGCACATCCCTGGGTACTACGGGACAATTTCCCCACGGCCGATCCCACCCTAACCCGCACATCCCTGGGCACGACGGGACAATTTCCCGACGGCCAATCCCACCCTAACCCGCACATCCCTGGGCACGACGGGACAATTTCCACACGGCCGATCCACCCTAACCTGTACATCCCTGGGCACTACGGGACAATTTCCCCACGGCCGATCCCACCCTAACCCGCACATCTTTGGACTGTGGGAGGAAACCAGAGCACCCGGAGGAATCCCACGCAGACACGGGGAGAATGTGCAAACTCCGCACAGACGGTCGCCCCCCCGAGGGTGGGATTGAACCCGGGTCCTGGCGATGTGAGGCAGCAGTGCTAACCACTGGGTCACCGTGCAGCTTACCAAGGGTGGACGCTGGGAGGTTGTTTCCCTTAGGCGGGGATACTAGGATTGGTGGGCACAGCCTTAGAATTAGAGGGGGGGGGGTCAATTTCGCATGGGAATTCGGAGACATCTCTTCAACCAGGGAGCCTGCGGAATTCGTTGCCACAGGGCACGGGGAGGCTGGGACGTTAGGTGTCTTCCAGGGAGAGATTGATAAATTCTTAATCTCGCAACGAATTAAGGGACAGGGGGGAGAGCGCGGGTAAGTGGCGTTGAAACGCCCATCGGTCGTGTTTGAGTGGCCGAGTGGACTCGATGGGCTGAATGCCCTTACAATGTCTCAAGAGAAAGGGGCGGGGGGGGGGTGGGGGGAAGCTGACAGTTGTAAATTGTTGTTGTTTAATGATCAGTTGGAATAAATTGAGATTATTTTCTTTAAATGGTGGAATTTGGCCAGTTCTTACACTGATGACGGGGATTCTCTGGGGTCATGGGTTAGTTAACAGAACCTTCACTGCCATGTTGTAACAGTGTAGTTCTCCAATGGTGGGCAAGGATCAGCTCTTCAGGAGGTGAACAGAATCCCCGGGGTCCGAAACAGAGGCATTAAGCGAGGCCACAGCTCTGTAAATCCTCGGGCAGACCACACTTGGAGAATTGTGCTCAACTCGGGGCACTGTATTAAAAACCTCCAGAGAGCTCATAGGGGTTTCAGGAATGTTGCTGAACAGAGACCTTGGAGCGCAGGCTCATAGCTCCTTGAAAGTGGAGTCACAGGTCGATAGGATAGTGAAGGCAGCGTTTGGTATGGTCTCCTTTATTGGTCAGAGTATTGAGTACAGGGAGTTGGGAGGGTCATGTTGTGGCTGGACAGGACATTGGTTAGGGGCCACTGTTGGAATATTGTGTGCAATTCTGGTCTCCTTCCTGTCGGAAAGATGTTGTGAAACTTGAAAGGGTTCAGGAAAGATTTACAAGGATGTTGGAGGGTCTGAGCTACAGGGAGAGGCTGAACAGGCTGGGGCTGTTTTCCCTGGAGCGTCGGAGGCTGAGGGGTGACCTTATAGAGGTTTATAAAATCACGAGGGGGGACATGGATAGGGTAAATAGACAAGGTCTTTTCCCCCTGGGGTGGGGGAGTCCAGAACTAGAGGGTTATAAAATCACGAGGGGGACATGGATAGGGTAAATAGACAAGGTCTTTTCCCCCTGGGGTGGGGGATCCCAGAACTAGAGGGGCATAGGTTTAGGGTGAGAGGGGAAAGATATAAAAGAGACCGAAGGGGTAACTTTTTCACCCAGAGGGTGGTATGTGTATGGAATGAGCTGCCAGAGGATGTGCTGGAGGCTGGGACAATGACATTTAAAAGGTATTTGGATGGGGACGTGGATAGGAAGGGTTTAGAGGGATACGGGCCAAGTGCTGGCAAAGGGGTCTAGATTGGGTTGGGATATGTGTGCTAGCATGGATGGGTTAGGTATGCTTTCTTTAATAGGTCAGTGCGTTGGGAGGGGAGAGTCACGTATTGGTCAGGGGTACTCCGGTAATACTGAGTTCAATTCCTGTCTCCCCGCTACAGGAAGGATGTTGTGAAACAGTTGAGTACAGGATGTCCGAGGGTTTGAGCTACAGGGAGAGGCCGGGAGGGTCGGAGGCTGTGGGGGAACCTTACCGAGGTTTATAAAATCACGAGGGGCACCGGAGAGGGTGAACACGTCCCTGGGGTGGGCGAGTCCAGAACTGGAGGGCATAGTGAGAGGAGAAAGTTACCCGAGGGGCAACCTTTTCACCCAGAGGGTGGTGCGTGTGTGTGGAACGAGCTGCCGGAGGAAGTGGTGGAGGCTGGTACAACGACAACATTTAAGAGGCATTTGGATGGGGACGTGGATAGGAAGGGGTTTAGAGGGATACGGGCCAGGTTAGGTCGGGATATCTGGGTCAGCATGGACGAGTTGGGCCGAAGGGCCTGTTTCCGTGCTGTACATCCCTATGACTTGAAATGGGACTAAGTTAATTTAGGATATCCGTCAGCATGGATGGGTTGGGCCAAAGGGTCTGATTCCGTGCTCTATGACTCTGCCAGAAGTGGTACCAGCAACGAGGGAGTTGCGATACAAGGGAAGGTGAGAGAGATTGGGGCTAATTCTCCACAGAGCGGAGACGATTAAGAGGTGATCTTATCCTAAATTCTGAACCATTTTGTTTCCACTGGCTGGTATGTCAGTAATAAGCAGGGAGTGAGATAAAGGGTGTAATAGCTGAAAAAGGACTGTCCGAGCTGTTTAGAGTCAGGTCTAGGAGCGGGCTCCATCTGTCCACACCCTGTCTGCACCGAATCTGAGGAGCAAGAGGCTGAAATGAAACCAATAAGACAAACAAACGACGTTTGAAAATCATTGGAAACGAGGCCAAATCGCCCACAATCGATGTATACCCGTCCTTGCATCCACCCCCCACCCAGACGGGGCCTCCTGCAGCGAGACCGTGGCCTCACCCACCCAGACCAGGCATCATCCACCCGCACTAGGCCTCTCCAACCCACACCAGGCCTCACCCACCCACACCAGGCCTCACCCACCCAGACCAGGTCTCACACACCCAAATCAGGCCTCACCCACCCAGACCAGACCTCCCAAAAGCAGAGCAGGCAATATCCACCCAGACTAGGCTTCACTCAACCAGACTAGGCCTCATCCACCCAGACCAGGCCTCTTCCACCCAGATTAGGCCTCTCCCACCCAGACCAGGCCTCATCCAAATAGACCAGGCCTCCCACACCCAGATCAGGCCTCTCCGACCCAGACCAGGCGTTTCCCACCCAGCCCAGGCCTCATCCAAATAGACCAGGCCTCCCACACCCAGACTAGGTCTCCCATACGAAGAGCAGGCAATATCCACCCAGACTAGGCTTCACTCAACCAGACTAGGCCTCTCCCACCCACACCAGTCCTTTCCCACCCAGACCAGGCCTTTTGCACCCAAACCAGGCCTCTCCCACCAAGACCAGGCCCCTCCCATCCAGACTAGGTCTTTCCCAATCAGACCAGGCCTCATCCAAATAGACCAGGCCTCATCCAAATAGACCAGGCCTCCCACACCCAGACCAGACAATATCCACACAGACTAGGCCTCACACACCCAGACTAGGCCTCTCTCACCCAGACCAGGCCTTTCCCACCCAGACTAGGCCTCACACACCTAAACCAGGCCTTTCCCACCCAGACTAGGCCTCACACACCTAAACCAGGCCTTTCCCAGCCAGACTAGGCCTCACACACCCAGAACAGGCCTCACACACCTAGACCAGGCCTTTCCCATCCAGACTTGGCATTTCCCACCCAGACCAGGCCTCATCCAAATAGGCCAGGCCTCCCACACCCAGACCAGGCTTGGCATTGGATCTGCCCCGCACAGACATGGCCGACCCACACACACCCGCCCCATTGTAATGCAGGACAGCCCCGCTTAAAGATGGCCGACAGCCACGCCAATGGAAGGCAGGCTGCCCCGCATAAAGATGGCTGACCCACCCGCCACACGTAAAACAACGAACGGCGACGGCGCCCCGCACAAACATGGCCGAAAGACCGTTCCGATTTAAATCAACGGGGACGGTGCCCCGCACAAACATGGCAGACGCCCCTTCCGAGTTTCCGCGAGGCAGCGTGCCCAACAAAAGGGGCCGATTGGCGGAGGGAAGGAGGGACGGCATGTGAGTGGCGGGGAGAGACAGCCTCCGATTGGTGGAGAAGGGGGACAAAGGCGTCTCATTGGCGGAGGGTGGGGGAGGCGGGTACGGATGGGCGGAGCGCGGGAGAACCGGCGTCTGATTGGCAGGGAGAGGTAGAGGCGGTGTGTGATTGGCGGAGGGCGGGGGAGGCGGGGTCCGATGGGCGGGGAGAGGGAGAGTCGGCGTCTGATTGGCGGAGGGCGGTGAAGGCGGCGTCTGATTGGCGGAGGGCGGTGAAGGCGCCAAAATGGCGGCGGAAGTGGAAGAGTTTGTCCGGAGGCTGGATCTGAGGTAAATAATAAAATAAATTTAAATAATTCCTCAAAAAGACGGTCAGGAACCACCAGGACAATCACCACCTTCAAACCCCAACCGAAAAACATCATCATTTTTGGGTTTTAAAAAAAATCTAAAAAAAAATGTTTTTTAAATTTTATTTTCCCATGAAATTAAACTTTTTAAAAAAGGAATTATCAGCTGTCCCGGAATTCACCGGAAAATATCTTCGCCTTTCGCCTCAGAAAGTAACAACCCGCTTTAAATATTGCCAAATTTTCAAAACAATCATTAAATATCAATATAACTATATATCCCATTATTAAATATAATTAAATATCCTATATAGGTGAATATCACCGATATAACTATATATCCCGACATTAAACATCATTAAATATTATATATCGGTGAATATTATCGATATAACTATATATCCCATTATTAAATATCATTAAATATCATATATCGGTGAATATTATTGATATGACTATATATTCCAACATTAAACATCATTAAATACCATATATCGGTGAATATTATCGATATAACTATATATCCCATTATTAAATATCATTAAATATCATATATCGGTGAATATTATTGATATGACTATATATTCCAACATTAAACATCATTAAATATTATATATCGGTGAATATTATCGATATAACTATATATCCCATTATTAAATATCATTAAATATCATATATCGGTGAATATTATTGATATGACTATATATTCCAACATTAAACATCATTAAATACCATATATCGGTGAATATTATCGATATAACTATATATCCCATTATTAAATATCATTAAATATCATATATCGTTGAATATTATTGATATGACTATATATTCCAACATTAAACATCATTAAATACCATATATCGGTGAATATTATCGATATAACTATATATCCCATTATTAAATATCATTAAATATCATATATCGTTGAATATTATTGATATGACTATATATTCCAACATTAAACATCATTAAATATCATATATCGGTGAATATTATCGATATAACTATAAGACCATAAGACATAGGAGTGGAAGTAAGGCCATTCGGCCCATCGAGTCCACTCCGCCATTCAATCATGGCTGATGCGCATTTCAGCTCCACTTGCCAGCGTTCTCCCCGTAGCCCTTAATTCCTCTAGACAACAAGAACCTATCAATCTCGGCCTTGAAGACATTTAGCGTCCCGGCTTCCACTGCACTCCGTGGCAATGAATTCCACAGGCCCCCTCACTCTCTGGCTGAAGAAATGTCTCTGTGTTTCTGTTCTGAAATGACCCCCTCTAATTCTAAGGCTGTGTCCACGGGTCCTAGTCTCCTCGCCTAACAGAAACAATTTTCTAGCATCCACCTTTTCAAAGCCATGTATTATTTTGTATGTCTCTATTAGATCTCCCCTTAATCTTCTAAACTCCAACGAATACAATCCCAGGATCCTCAGCTGTTCCTCATATGCTAGACCTGTCATTCCAGGGATCATCCGTGTGAATCTCCGCTGGACACGTTCCAGTGCCAGTATGTCCTTCCTGAGGTGTGGGGACCAAAACTGGACACAGTACTCCAAATGGGCCTAACCAGAGCTTTATAAAGTCTTAGTAGTACATCTCTGCTTTTATATTCCAACCCTCTTGAGATAAGAGACAACATTGCATTCGCTTTCTTAATCACAGACTCAACCTGCATGTTTACCTTTAGAGAATCCTCGACTAGCACTCCCAGATCCCTTTGTGCTTTGGCTTTATTAAGTTTCTCACCATTTAGAAAGTAGTCCATTCCTATATTCTTTTTGCCAAAGTGCAAGACCTCGCACTTGCTCACGTTAAATTCCATCAGCCATTTCCTGGACCACTCTCCCAACCTGTCTAGATCCTTCTGTAGCCTCCCCACTTCCTCAGTACTACCTGCCTGTCTACCTAACTTTGTATCATCGGCAAACTTCGCTAGAATGCCCCCGGTTCCCTCATCCAAATCATTAATATATAATGCGAACAGCTGTGGCCCCAGCACCGAACCCTGCGGGACACCGCTCGTCACCGGCTGCCATTCTGAAAAAGAACCTTTTATCCCAACTCTCTGCCTTCTGTTAGATAGCCAATCCTCAATCCATCTCAGCAGCTCACCTCGAACACCATGGGCCCTCACCTTGCTCAGCAGTCTCCCGTGTGGCACCTTATCAAAGGCCTTTTGAAAGTCCAGATAGACCACATCCACTGGGTTCCCCTGGTCTAACCTACTTGTTACCTCTTCAAAAAATTCCAACAGGTTTGTCAGGCATGACCTCCCTTTACTAAATCCATGTTGACTTGTTCTAATCAGACTCTGCTCTTCCAAGAATTTAGAAACCTCATCCTTAATGATGGATTCTAGAATTTTACCAACAACCGAGGTTAAGCTGATTGGCCTATAATTTTCCATCTTTTGCCTTGATCCTTTCTTGAACAAGGGGGTTACTACAGCCATCTTCCAATCATCCGGGACCTTTCCTGACTCCAGTGACTCTTGAAAGATCTCAACCAATGCCTCTGCTATTTCCTCAGCAACCTCTCTCAGAACTCTAGGGTGTATCCCATCGGGGCCAGGAGATTTATCAATTTTAAGACTTTTTAACTTTTCTAGCACTATCTCTTTCGTAATGGCAACCATACTCAACTCAGCCCCGTGACACCCTTTAATTTTTGGGATATTACTCCTGTCTTCCACTGTGAAAACTGACGCAAAGTACTTGTTAAGTTCTCCTGCTATTTCCTTATCTCCCATCACTAGGCTCCCTGCATCAGTTTGAAGTGGCCCAATGTCTACTTTTGCCTGTCGTTTGTTTCTTATGTACTGAAAGAAACTTTTACTATTATTTCTAATATTACTGGCTAGCCTACCTTCATATTTGATCCTCTCATTTCTTATTACACTCTTTGTTATCCTCTGTTTGCTTTTGTATCCTTCCCAATCTTCTGATTTCCCACTGTTCTTAGCCACTTTATAGGATCTCTCATTTTCTTTAATACATTTCCTGACTTCCTTTGTCAGCCAAGGTTGTCTAATCCCTCCCCGGTTAATCTTTCTTTTCTTGGGAATGAACCTCTGTACAGTGTCCTCAATTATACCTACAAACTCCTGCCATTTTTGCTCTAGTGTCTTCCCGGTTAGCCTCTGCTTCCAGTCTATTTTAGTCAGTTCCTCTCTCATGCCCTCATAATTACCTTTATTCAACTGTAACACCATTACATCAGATTTCGCCTTCTCCCTTTCAAACTCCAGACTGAACTCTACCATATTATGGTCGCTACTTCCTAAGGGTTCCCTTACTTTAAGATCTTTTATAGAGTCTGGTTCATTGCAAAGCACTAGGTCCAGAATAGCCTGCTCTCTTGTGGGCTCCATGACTAGCTGTTCCAAAAAGCTATATATCCCATTATTAAATATCATTAAATATCATATATCGGTGAATATTATTGATATGACTATATATTCCAACATTAAACATCATTAAATATCATATATCGGTGAATATTATCGATATAACTATATATCCCATAATTAAATATCATTAACTAACATATATAGGTGAATATTATAGATATAAATATATATCCCATTATTAAATATCATTAAATATCATATATCGGTGAATATTATCGATATGACTATATATCCAGTTATTAAATATCATTAAATAACATATATCGGTAAATATTATCGATATAACTATATATCCAGTTATTAAATATCATGAAATATCATATATCGGTGAATATTATCGATATAACTATATATCCCATTATTAAATAACATATATCGGTGAATATTATCGATATAACTATATATCCAGTTATTAAATATCATTAAATATCATATATCGGTGAATATTATCGATATAACTATATATCCAGTTATTAAATATCATTAAATATCATATATCGGTGAATATTATCGATATAACTATATATCCTGTTATTAAACATCAAATATCGGTGAATATTATCGATATGACTATATATCCTGTTATTAAATATCATTAAATAACATATATCGGTGTATATTATTGATATAACTAAATATCCCATTATTAAACATCATTAAATATCATATATCGGTGAATATTATCGATATGACTATATATACAGTTATTAAATATCATGAAATATCACCTATCGGTGAATATTATCGATATAACTATGTATCCCATTATTAAACATCATTAAGTATCCTATATCGGAGAATATTATCGATACAACGATATATCCCAACATGAAATATCATATATCGGTGAATATTAATGATATAACTATATATCCCGCGATTAAACATCATTAAATATCATATATCTGTGAATATTATCGATATAACTATATATACTGCCGTTATATATCACCCGTCGGTGAGTATTATCGATATAATTATATATCCCCCCGTTAAATATCACCCGTAGATGAGTATTTTCGATATAATTATATATCCCCCGTTAAATATCACCCGTCGGTGAGTATTATCGATATAATGATATATCTCCCCGTTAAATATCACCCGTCGGAGAGTATTATCGATATAATTATATATCCCCCCGTTAAATATCACCCGTCGGTGAGTATTATCGATATAATTATACATCCCACGTTAAATATCACCCGTCGGTGAGTATTATCGATATAATTATATATCCCCCGTTAAATATCACCCGTCGGTGAGTATTTTCGATATAATTATATACCCCCCCGTTAAATATCACCCGTCGGTGAGTATTATTGTTATAATTATATACCCCCCCGTTAAATATCACCCGTCGGTGAGTATTATCGATATAATTATATATCCCCCCGTTAAATATCACCCGTCGGTGAGTATTATCGATATAATTATATATCCCCCGTTAAATATCACCCGTCGGTGAGTATTATCGATATAACTATATATCCCGTTATTAAATATAATTAAATATCCTATATAGGTGAATATCACCGATATAATTATATATCCCAACATTAAACATCATTAAATATTATATATCGGTGAATATTATCGATATAACTATATATCCCATTATTAAATATCATTAAATACCATATATCGGTGAATATTATCAATATAACTATATATCCTGTTATTAAATATCATTAAATATCATATATCGGTGAATATTATTGATATGACTATATATTCCAACATTAAACATCGTTAAATATCATATATCGGTGAATATTATCGATATAACTATATATCCCATAATTAAATATCATTAACCAACATATATAGGTGAATATTATAGATATAACTATATATCCCATTATTAAATATCATTAAATATCATAAATCGGTGAATATTATCGATATGACTATATATCCAGTTATTAAATATCATTAAATATCATATATCGGTGAATATTATCGATATAACTATATATCCCGTTATTAAACATCAAATATCGGTGAATATTATCAATATAACTATATATCCCGTTATTAAATATCATATATCGGTGAATATTATCGATATAACTATATATCCCGTTATTAAACATCAAATATTGGTGAATATTATCGATGTAACTATATATCCAGTTATTAAATATCATTAAATATCATATATCGGTGAATATTATCGATATAACTATATATCCTGTTATTAAACATCATTAAATAACATATATCGGTGAATATTATCGATATAATTATATATCCAGTTATTAAATATCATATATCAGCGAATATTATCAATATAACTATATATCCCGTTATTAAACATAATTAAATATCATAAATCAGTGAATATTATCGATATGACTATATATACAGTTATTAAATATCATTAAATATCATATATCGGTGAATATTATCGATATAATGATGTATCCTGTTATTAAACATCATTAAGTATCATTATGTAATCTAATCTAATCTAATCTAATATCCCATCATTAAGTATCATTAAATATCATATATCGGTGAATATTATTGATATAACTATATATCCCGCGATTAAACATCATTAAATATCATATATCTGTGACTATTATGGATATAACTATATATACTGCTGTTATATATCACCCGTCGGTGAGTATTATCGATATAATTATGTATCCCCCCGTTATATATCACCCGTCGGTGAGTAGTATCGATATAATTATATATCCCCCCGTTAAATATCACCCGTCGGTGAGTATTATCGATATAATTATATATCCCCCCGTTAAATATCACCCGTCGGTGACTATTATCGATATAATTATATATCCCCCGTTAAATATCACCCGTCGGAGAGTATTATCGATATAATTATATATCCCCCCGTTAAATATCACCCGTCGGTGAGTATTATCGATATAATTATATATCCCCCGTTAAATATCACCCGTCGGTGAGTATTATCGATATAATTATATATCCCCCGTTAAATATCACCCGTCGGTGAGTATTATCGATATAATTATATATCCCCCGTTAAATATCACCCGTCGGTGAGTATTATCGATATAATTATATATCCCCCCGTTAAATATCACCCGTCGGTGAGTATTATCGATATAATTATATATCCCCCCGTTAAATATCACCCGTCGGTGAGTATTATCGATATAATTATATATCCCCGTTAAATATCACCCGTCGGTGAGTATTATCGATATAATTATATATCCCCCCGTTAAATATCACCCGTCGGTGAGTATTATCGATATAATTATATATCCCCCGTTAAATATCACCCGTCGGTGAGTATTATCGATATAATTATATATCCCCCTGTTAAATATCACCCGTCGGTGAGTATTATCGATATAATTATATATCCCCCCGTTAAATATCACCCGTCGGTGAGTATTACCGATATAATTATATATCCCCGTTAAATATCACCCGTCGGTGAGTATTATCGACATAATTATATATCCCCCCGTTAAATATCACCCGTCGGTGAGTATTATCGATATAATTATATATCCCCCGTTAAATATCACCCGTCGGTGAGTATTATCGATATAATTATATATCCCCCGTTAAATATCATCCGTCAGTGAGTATTATCGATATAATTATATACCCCCGTTAAATATCACCCGTCGGTGAGTATTATCGATATAATTATATACCCCCCCGTTAAATATCACCCGTCGGTGAGTATTATCGATATAATTATATATCCCCCCGTTAAATATCACCCGTCGGTGAGTATTATCGATATAATTATATATCCCCCCGTTAAATATCACCCGTCGGTGAGTATTATCGATATAATTATATATCCCCCGTTAAATATCACCCGTCGGTGAGTATTATCGATATAATTATATATCCCCGTTAAATATCACCCGTCGGTGAGTATTATCGATATAATTATATATCCCCCCGTTAAACATCACCCGTCGGTGAGTATTATCGATATAATTATATATCCCCCCGTTAAATATCACCCATCGGTGAGTTATATCAAATTAGTTGTGTAACCCGTCACTGAATGTCATGGTTATGGTATATCAGTAGATATTATTGATGTGTGTAGATATCATGTCCTTAAATGTTATTTGTATAATTGTGTATCTCGTCTTTAAATATCGTGTTCCCAAATTTCAGTAAATATTAATGTTTTAATTATATAACCAATCATTAATTTTTGTCGTTTTTGGAAATCTGTGAACGTTTTCAATTTTCTTATATATCCCCCCACTAAATATCGTTGTTTGTGTTTGGTGGTAAATATTGTCGTTGCATTTATATCTACTGTTGTTAAATATCATCATTAAGGTGTATCGACAAATAATTTTGCAATAGTTACATGGCGAATCATAAACATCATTGTTATTGTATATCAGTAAATAGTTCTGCTTTTATATGCAACCATTAAATATTATGTTATCTTATATAAGTAGATATTATTGTTAGGATGTATCGTTATGATAATGTGTCTTATCATGAAATGTCATTGTTATGCCTTATCACTAAATAATATCATTATAATTGTATCCTTTCTCATTAAATATTATCAATCAGTGAATGATGTCGATGTAATTTTATATCGAGTCATTAAATATTATTGTAATGGTGTATCAGTAAATAGTATTGATAGGGTTATACATCTTGTCATTAAATATCATTGTTATTTCACGTCAGTGAATATTATCAGAATAATCATGATTAGATTACTTACAGTGTGGAAACAGGCCCTTCGGCCCAACAGGTCCACACCGACCCTCTGAAGATCAACTCACCCAGACCCATTCCCCTACATTTACCCCTTCACCCCACACTGTCTGCAACTTAGCACGGCCAGTTCACCCTAACCCGCACATCTTCGGACTGTGGGAGGGAACCGGAGCACCCGGAGAAAACCCACACAGACATGTGCAAACTCCACACAGGCAGTCGCCTGAGATGGGAATTGAACCCAGGTCTCTGGCACTGTGAGGTAGCAGTGCCAGCCATCGTGCCGCCCAACTCAGTTGGTGACTTGGTGATGGGATACTAACCTCTGTGGAGTTAATCCAGGACAAGAGTAGGCCGGTGGGTGTGCGCGGGTGGCTGTGTAGGGTGAGAGAGGGAGGTTTGGGGGGGGTCAGTGAGGACGTAGGGAGCGAGGTGAAGGTGGGTGGGAGGAGGGTTGGGCAAATGGTCCAAGGGGCACAAGTTGCAGGTATCCACTGGCTAAGACCAGGTGAAGGAATCGGGGTTGACCGACACTCACGGGCTTGCTTTGTCCCGACAGTAACCTGACCCACGCGATTGTGAAGGAGAAATTTAAGAAACACATGAAAAAGGATTCCTTGACCAAGGAGGAGAAGATGCAGCTAAAGCAGGCGGTGGAGAAAGTGTTGCTCGAAAATGAGGTTGGTGCAGCCCACCCCTCACTCCTCTCCCACAGTGAGGGGCGCCCTCAGCACTGACCCTCCCACAGTGCGGGGCTCCCTCGGCGCTGACCCTCCCACAGTGCGGGGCTCCCTCAGCACTGACCCTCCCACAGTGCGGGGCTCCCTCAGCACTGACCCTCCCACAGTGAGGGGCTCCCTCAGCACTGACCCTCCCACAGTGCGGGGCTCCCTCGGCGCTGACCCTCCCACAGTGCGGGGCTCCCTCAGCACTGACCCTCCCACAGTGCGGGGCTCCCTCAGCACTGACCCTCCCACAGTGTGGGGCTCCCTCAGCACTGACCCTCCCACAGTGTGGGGCTCCCTCAGCACTGACCCTCCCACAGTGTGGGGCTCCCTCAGCACTGACCCTCCCTCAGCACAGACCCTCCCACAGTGCGCGGCTCCCTCAGCACTGACCCTCCCACAGTGCGGGGCTCCCTCGGCGCTGACCATCCCACAGTGCGGGGCTCCCTCAGCACTGACCCTCCCACAGTGTGGGGCTCCCTCAGCACTGACCCTTCCACAGTGCGGAGCTCCCTTGGCGCTGACCCTCCCACAGTGCGTGGCTCCCTCGGCACTGACCCTCCCACAGTGTGGGGCTCCCTCAGCACTGACCCTCCCACAGTGTGGGGCTCCCTCAGCACTGACCCTCCCACAGTGTGGGGCTCCCTCAGCGCTGTCCCTCCCACAGTGCGGGGCCCCATTCCCCCCACTGTTCTTGGTGGACTCCTGTTGTATTGAGTCTTCATTTCCCTATATGTGTCCTTGTCTCAGGATGACGAGTCCAGTGATGATGATGTGCCTCTGAGTGTGAAGGCGGAGTTGTTGAGGAAGGAGAAATACAGGAGTCGAGCACGGGATTCCAATGGAGGAGATGGCAAAGTGAACGGTCGCACACAGCTAACCAAGAAAACACGAACCCATTCTCCCAGCTCTGGTAAGGCACCTGTCCCTATTAACACCTCCCCCCCCCACCAACTCACTGGCTCTCACTCCCTGTCTCTCTCTGTCACACTCTCTCTCTCTTTCTCTCACTCCCTCTCATCCTCTCTCACTCACTCGCTCTCCCCCTCTCTCTTGCTCTCTCTCTCTCTCTCTCTCTCTCTCATCTCTCTCTCACTCACTCTCTCACTCACACTCACTCTCCTCTGTCACTCCCTCCTCTCTATCTCTGTCTCTTTCACTCACTCCTCTCTCTCTCACCCTCTCTCACTCACTGGCTCTCACTCCCTCTCTCTCTCTCTGTCACTCTCCCTCTCTCTCTCACACTCATTCTCTCTCTCCCCCTCTGTCTCACTCACTGGCTGTCACTCCCTGTGTCTCTCTCTCTCTCTCCCTCTCCCTCTCTCTCTCTTACCCTCTCTCACTTTCTGTTTCTCTCTCTCTCACACACACTGTCACTGTCTTTCCCTCACGTGCGCTCTCTCTTTCTCTCTCACTCACTATCGCTTTTGCTCGCTCTCACACGCTCTCTGTCTCTCCTTATCTCTCACACACACTAACTCATTTTCTCTCCCCACTCTCTCTGTCACACTCTCTCCATCTCCCTCTCTCTCACACACTTACTCTGTCTCTCCTTCCCTCTCTCTCTACTCTCACCCTCTCTTTCTCTTTCGCTCACTGTCCATGTGCCTCTTCAAAGATAGGGAGGGGGTGTAGGGGGTTACGGAGACAGGGAGGGGGTGTAGGGTGGTTACAGAGATAGGGAGGGGGTTTAGTGGGGTTACAGAGACAGGGAGGGGGTGTAGGGGGGTTACAGAGATAGGGAGGGGGTGTAGGGGGTTACAGAGATAGGGAGGGGGTGTAGGGGGTTACAGAGACAGGGAGGCGGTGTAGGGGGGTTACAGAGACAGGGAGGGGGTGTAGGGGGTTACAGAGATAGGGAGCTGGTGTAGGAGGTTACAGAGATAGGGAGGGGGTGTAGGGGGTTACAGAGATAGGGAGGGGGTGTAGGGGGATGGAGGGGGTTACAGAGATAGGGAGGGCGTGTAGGGGGTTACAGAGATAGGGAGAGGGTGTAGGGGGTTACAGAGATAGGGAGAGGGTGTAGGGGGTTACAGAGATAGGGAGGGGGTGTAGGGGGTTACAGAGATAGGGAGGGGGTGTAGGGGGTTACAGAGATAGGGAGGGGGTATAGGGCGTTACAGAGATAGGGAGGGGGTGTAGGGGGTTACAGAGATAGGGACGGGGTGTAGGGGGTTACAGAGATAGGGAGGGGGTGTAGGGGGTTACAGAGATAGGGAGGGGGTGTAGGGGGTTACAGAGACAGGGAGGGGTGTAGGGGGGTTACAGAGACAAGGAGGGGGTGTAGGGGGTTACAGAGATAGGGAGGGGGTGTAGGGGGTTACAGAGATAGGGAGGGGGTGTAGGGGGTTACAGAGATAGGGAGGGGGTGTAGGGGGATTACAGAAATAGGGAGGGGGTGTAGGGGGTTACAGAGATAGGGAGGGGGCGTAGGGGGTTACAGAGATAGGGAGGGGGTGTAGGGGGATTACAGAAATAGGGAGGGGGTGTAGGGGGATTACAGAAATAGGGAGGGGGTGTAGGGGGATGGAGGGGGTTACAGAGATAGGGAGGGCGTGTAGGGGGTTACAGAGACAGGGAGGGGGTGTAGGGGGTTACAGAGATAGGGAGGGGGTGTAGGGGGTTACAGAGATAGGGAGGGGGTGTAGGGGGTTACAGAGACAGGGAGGGGGTGTATGGGGGTTACAGGGACAGGGAGGGGGTGTAGGGGGTTACAGAGATAGGGAGGGGGTGTAGGGGGTTACAGGGATAGGGAGGGGGTGTAGGGGCGTTACAGAGACAGGGAGGGGGTGTAGGGGGGTTACAGAGATAGTGAGGGGGTGTAAGGGGGTTACAGAGATAGGGAGGTGGTGTTGAGGGTGTACAGTGACAGGGAGGGGGTGAGTGTGGTCCTCACTGACTCTCCCTTTGTTCCTCGACCTCTCCGTGTTACAGACAGTGGGAAAGGGAAGCGCGGGGTCCGGGCACGGAGAGCGAGCACATCAGCGGGCTCCAGTGACACCGAGGAGGAGGGGGAGGGAGACCACCAGCAGCCCCCACCCGCCCCAGACCAGAGAGCAGCTCGCCGACTGGAGGAGGAGGCCAGAGAGTCGGACAGGGTGGGGCGTAGCTCCAAGCCGCAGAGGCGGGAAGAGAGCGGGTCAGAGGACAGAGACCGGGTCGTCTCTCGGAGATCCCAAGGCAGCGAGGGGGAAGAGTCCAGCAGCAGCGAGGACCCTCCGTCGGACACCGGGAGGGGAGCAGCGAGAGCGCAGCGGGAGCAGGAAGAGACCGGCGACCAGGGTCAGACAGACGCAGAGTCCAGCTCCTCGGACGAGAGCTCCCGGAGCGAGAAATCCAGCTCGGTGAGGGACCGTGGGGATGAGGCACAGAGGGGAAGCAGCACCGACTCCAGCAGCGAGAGTGAGGAAGATGGTGAGGCAGGAGGAGGGAAGGGTCAGCGACGCACGGGAAAAGGACACAACAGAAACAACTCCAAGGTCAGTGAAGTAACCTCCGTCTGCACCGAGTCAGGACAGCACGGGGTCAGATACAGAGGGACCCTCTGTCACACACACACTCCCCCCAGGGACAGGGACAGCACGGGGTCAGATACAGAGGGACACTCTGTCTCACACACACTCCCCCCAGGGACAGGGACAGGGACAGGGACAGCACGGGGTCAGATACAGAGGGACCCTCTGTCACACACACACACTCCCCCCGGGGTCAGGGACAGGGACAGCACGGGGTCAGATACAGGGGGACCCTCTGTCACACACACACTCCCCCCGGGGACAGGGACAGGGACAGATACAGAGGGACCCTCTGTCACACACACACTCCCCCCCAGGGACAGGGACAGGGACAGCACGGGGTCAGATACAGGGGGACCCTCTGTCACACACACACTCCCCCCAGGGACAGGGACAGGGACAGCACGGGGTCAGATACAGAGGGACCCCTCTGTCACACACACACACTCCCCCCCCGGGGACAGGGACAGGGACAGCACGGGGTCAGGTACAGAGGGACCCTCTGTCACACACACTCTCCCCCCCAGGGACAGGGACAGGGACAGATACAGAGGGACCCTCTGTCACACACACACTCCCCCCAGGGACAGGGACAGCACGGGGTCAGATACAGGGGGGACCCTCTGTCACACACACACTCCCCCCAGGGACAGGGACAGGGACAGCACGGGGTCAGATACAGAGGGACCCTCTGTCTCACACACACACTCCCCCCAGGGACAGGGAGAGGGACAGCACGGGGTCAGATACAGATGGACCCTCTGTCACACACACACTCCCCCCCCCCGGGGACAGGGACAGGGACAGAACGGGGTCAGATACAGAGGGACTCTCTGTCTCACACACACTCCCCCCAGGGACAGGGACAGCATGGGGTCAGATACAGAGTTAACGTTCCCGTGTGTGTGTGTTGCAGAGGAAGGCGCAGCCGAAGGAGAGGAGACAAGATGAACACCCCACCCTGAAACGTCTGAAACGGTACATTGTGGCATGTGGGGTGCGCCGCAATTACAAGAAGCTGTTTGCAGACTGCCGCACCGATAAATCCAGGATCAGAGTACTCCGCAGGGAGCTCGAGGAGCTGGGCATCAAAGGTACTGAACAAGTACCGACTCCAACACCCCCCCAACACCCCACCGCAGTGTGGGACAGACACACAGCAGGAGAGGGTTGGGGCTCCCGGTCGGTAGGAGGGAGGGACTGGGGTCCCTGAGGGAAGGAGGGAGAGATTGGGGTCCCAGAGGGAGGGAGGCTGTGTTTGGGGGGGGGTGAGATAGGCTTCCTGAGGGAGGGGGTTGTAGGCGGGTGTCTGTGCTCCCTGAGCGGGGAGGGGGGGGGGGGGGGGCGGGGGGGGGGGGGGGGGGGGGGGGGGGGGCGGAGAGGGAGGGCTCTGTCTGTTCCAGGAAATCAGAAACACAACTCATGTCAGAATGCTGTTTCTCCTCCCCTTTCTCTCCCTCACCCTCTCCTGTCTGTCTATCTCCCTCACTCTCTCCCTCACACCATCACTTTTCCCATCTCTCCCTCCCTCACGCGCACTCTCTCTCTCTTGCCCCCTCACTCTCTCACTTTCTCCGTCCCCCCCCTCATATACCCCTCTCTCTCTCCATCTCTACCGCCTTACCCCTTCACGTACTCTCTCTCTCTCCCCCCCTCTCTCTTTCTCTTTCTCTCTCCCCCCGTCCCCCTCCCTTACCTCCTCACTTACCCTCACCCCCTCACATTTCCCGTCTCTCTCTCTTGCTCCCCCTCCCCCTCCCTTACCTCCTCACTTACCCCACCCCACCCTGTCACATTTACCGTCTCTCTTTGTCTCCCCCCCCCTCTTTCTCTCTTTCCTCCCCTCCGTCCCTCTCTCGCCCCCCCCCCCTTTTTCCTCACTTAACCTCCACCCCCCTACTCCCATGCCCCCTCACATTTCCCGACTCTCTCCCTCACTCCATCCCTCATCTCCCTTTCCACCCCTCTCTCTCTCTTTCTCCCTCCCCATCCCTTTCTCCCTCCCTCACCCCCTCCGTCCCTGCTGTTGTCCGTAGGGAATCCCTCCCTGGAGAAGTGTAAAGCCTTGCGTTTTAAACGGGATGAAGAAGCTGAACTGGCCTCCCTGGACGTCGCGAACATTATCCACAGTGAGGGTAAGCCTTCTCCTCCACCCCACCCGATCCCCAGCCCTCAGTCTCTGAGTGTGTGTCCCCGTCCAGGGTCAGGCAGTATGCTCACTAGGAGCAGGGCCTGTTTCCACACTCTAAGTAATCGAATCTGAAAGCACTGACCATGACTGTGTGGGTGTGTGTGTGTGTCTGAGAGTATGTGTATGTGTGAGTGTGTCACTGTGTATGTGAATGTGTATGTCTGTGTGTATGTATCTGCATGTGTGTGTGTGTATCTGGATTTATGTGTGTGTGTGTATCTGGATGTATGTGTGTGTGTGTATCTGGATGTATGTGTGTGTGTGTGTATCTGGATGTATGTGTGTGTGTGTGTATCTGGATTTATGTGTGTGTGTGTATCTGGATGTATGTGTGTGTGTGTATCTGGATGTATGTGTGTGTGTGTGTATCTGGATGTATGTGTGTGTGTGTTTTTGGATGTATGTGTGTGTGTGTGTATCTGGATGTATGTGTGTGTATGTATCTGGATGTATGTGTGTGTGTGTATCTGGATGTATGTGTGTGTGTGTGTATCTGGATGTATGTGTGTGTGTGTATCTGGATGTATGTGTGTGTGTGTGTATCTGGATGTATGTGTGTGTGTGTGTATCTGGATGTATGTGTGTGTGTGTGTATCTGGATGTATGTGTGTGTGTGTATCTGGATGTGTGTGTGTGTGTGTATCTGGATGTATGTGTGTGTGTGTATCTGGATGTATGTGTGTGTGTGTGTATCTGGATGTATGTGTGTGTGTGTATCTGGATGTGTTGTGTGTGTGTGTATCTGGATGTATGTGTGTGTGTGTGTATCTGGATGTATGTGTGTGTGTGTGTATCTGGATGTATGTGTGTGTGTGTATCTGGATGTATGTGTGTGTGTGTATCTGGATGTATGTGTGTGTGTGTGTATCTGGATGTATGTGTGTGTATGTATCTGGATGTATGTGTGTGTGTGTATCTGGATGTATGTGTGTGTGTGTGTATTTGGATGTATGTGTGTGTGTGTATCTGGATGTATGTGTGTGTGTGTGTATCTGGATGTATGTGTGTGTGTGTATCTGGATGTATGTGTGTGTGTGTGTATCTGGATGTATGTGTGTGTGTGTGTATCTGGATGTATGTGTGTGTGTGTATCTGGATGTGTGTGTGTGTGTGTATCTGGATGTATGTGTGTGTGTGTATCTGGATGTATGTGTGTTTGTGTATCTGGATGTATGTGTGTGTGTGTGTATCTGGATGTATGTGTGTGTGTGTATCTGGATGTATGTGTGTGTGTGTGTATCTGGATGTATGTGTGTGTGTGTGTATCTGGATGTATGTGTGTGTGTGTGTATCTGGATGTATGTGTGTGTGTGTGTATCTGGATGTATGTGTGTGTGTGTATCTGGATGTATGTGTGTGTGTGTATCTGGATGTATGTGTGTGTGTGTATCTGGATGTATGTGTGTGTGTGTATTTGGATGTATGTGTGTGTGTATCTGGATGTATGTGTGTGTGTGTGTATCTGGATGTATGTGTGTGTGTGTATCTGGATGTATGTGTGTGTGTGTATCTGGATGTATGAGTGTGTGTGTATCTGGATGTATGTGTGTGTGTGTATCTGGATGTATGTGTGTGTGTGTATCTGGATGTATGTGTGTGTGTGTATCTGGATGTATGTGTGTGTGTGTATCTGGATGTATGAGTGTGTGTGTATCTGGATGTATGTGTGTGTGTGTATCTGGATGTATGTGTGTGTGTGTATCTGGATGTATGTGTGTGTGTGTATCTGGATGTATGTGTGTGTGTGTATCTGGATGTATGTGTGTGTGTGTATCGGGATGGATGTGTGTGTGTATCTGGATGTATGTGTGTGTGTATCTGGATGTATGTGTGTGTGTGTATCTGGATGTATGTGTGTGTGTGTATCTGGATGTATGTGTGTGTGTGTATCTGGATGTATGTGTGTGTGTGTGTGTATCTGGATGTATGTGTGTGTGTGTGTATCTGGATGTATGTGTGTGTGTGTATCTGGATGTATGTGTGTGTGTGTGTATCTGGATGTATGTGTGTGTGTGTATCTGGATGTATGTGTGTGTGTGTATCTGGATGTATGTGTGTGTGTGTATTGGGATGATGTGTGTGTGTATCTGGATGTATGTGTGTGTGTATCTGGATGTATGTGTGTGTGTGTATCTGGATGTATGTGTGTGTGTGTGTATCTGGATGTATGTGTGTGTGTGTGTGTATCTGGATGTATGTGTGTGTGTGTATCTGGATGTATGTGTGTGTGTGTATCTGGATGTATGTGTGTGTGTGTGTATCTGGATGTATGTGTGTGTGTATCTGGATGTGTGTGTGTATCTGGATGTATGTGTGTGTGTATGTATCTGGATGTATGTGGTGTGTGTGTATCTGGATGTATGTGTGTGTGTGTATCTGGATGTATGTGTGTGTGTGTATCTGGATGTATGTGTGTGTGTGTATCTGGATGTTTGTGTGTGTGTGTATCTGGATGTTTGTGTGTGTGTGTATCTGGATCTATGTGTGTGTGTGTATCTGGATGTATGTGTGTGTGTGTATCTGGATGTATGTGTGTGTGTATCTGGATGTATGTGTGTGTGTGTATCTGGATGTATGTGTGTGTGTGTGTGTATCTGGATGTATGTGTGTGTGTGTATCTGGATGTATGTGTGTGTGTGTATCTGGATGTATGTGTGTGTGTGTGTATCTGGATGTATGTGTGTGTGTATCTGGATGTATGTGTGTGTGTGTATCTGGATGTATGTGTGTGTGTGTGTATCTGGATGTATGTGTGTGTGTGTGTATCTGGATGTTGTGTGTGTGTGTGTATCTGGATGTATGTGTGTGTGTGTATCTGGATGTGTGTGTGTGTGTGTATCTGGATGTATGTGTGTGTGTGTATCTGGATGTATGTGTGTGTGTGTATCTGGATGTATGTGTGTGTGTGTGTGTGTATCTGGATGTATGTGTGTGTGTGTATCTGGATGTATGTGTGTGTGTGTATCTGGATGTATGTGTGTGTGTGTATCTGGATGTATGTGTGTGTGTGTATCTGGATGTATGTGTGTGTGTGTGTGTATCTGGATGTATGTGTGTGTGTGTATCTGGATGTATGTGTGTGTGTGTATCTGGATGTATGTGTGTGTGTGTATCTGGATGTATGTGTGTGTGTGTATCTGGATGTATGTGTGTGTGTGTGTGTATCTGGATGTATGTGTGTGTGTGTGTATCTGGATGTATGTGTGTGTGTGTATCTGGATGTATGTGTGTGTGTGTATCTGGATGTATGTGTGTGTGTCTATCTGGATGTATGTGTGTGTGTGTGTGTATCTGGATGTATGTGTGTGTGTGTATCTGGATGTATGTGTGTGTGTGTGTATCTGGATGTATGTGTGTGTGTGTATCTGGATGTATGTGTGTGTGTGTGTATCTGGATGTATGTGTGTGTGTGTATCTGGATGTATGTGTGTGTGTGTATCTGGATGTATGTGTGTGTGTGTATCTGGATGTATGTGTGTGTGTGTGTATCTGGATGTATGTGTGTGTGTGTGTATCTGGATGTATGTGTGTGTGTGTGTATCTGGATGTATGTGTGTGTGTGTGTATCTGGATGTATGTGTGTGTGTGTATCTGGATGTATGTGTGTGTGTGTATCTGGATGTATGTGTGTGTGTGTATCTGGATGTATGTGTGTGTGTGTATCTGGATGTATGTGTGTGTGTGTGTATCTGGATGTATGTGTGTGTGTGTATCTGGATGTATGTGTGTGTGTGTGTATCTGGATGTATGTGTGTGTGTGTGTATCTGGATGTATGTGTGTGTGTGTGTATCTGGATGTATGTGTGTGTGTGTGTATCTGGATGTATGTGTGTGTGTATCTGGATGTATGTGTGTGTGTATCTGGATGTATGTGTGTGTGTATCTGGATGTATGTGTGTGTGTGTGTATCTGGATGTATGTGTGTGTGTGTGTATCTGGATGTATGTGTGTGTGTATCTGGATGTATGTGTTGTGTGTATCTGGATGTATGTGTGTGTGTGTATCTGGATGTATGTGTGTGTGTGTGTATCTGGATGTATGTGTGTGTGTTGTGTATCTGGATGTATGTGTGTGTGTGTGTATCTGGATGTATGTGTGTGTGTGTATCTGGATGTATGTGTGTGTGTGTATCTGGATGTATGTGTGTGTGTGTGTATCTGGATGTATGTGTGTGTGTGTATCTGGATGTATGTGTGTGTGTGTATCTGGATGTATGTGTGTGTGTGTGTATCTGGATGTATGTGTGTGTGTGTATCTGGATGTATGTGTGTGTGTGTATCTGGATGTATGTGTGTGTGTGTATCTGGATGTATGTGTGTGTGTGTGTATCTGGATGTATGTGTGTGTGTGTATCTGGATGTATGTGTGTGTGTGTATCTGGATGTATGTGTGTGTGTGTGTATCTGGATGTATGTGTGTGTGTGTGTATCTGGATGTATGTGTGTGTGTGTATCTGGATGTATGTGTGTGTGTGTATCTGGATGTATGTGTGTGTGTGTATCTGGATGTATGTGTGTGTGTGTATCTGGATGTATGTGTGTGTGTGTATCTGGATGTATGTGTGTGTGTGTGTATCTGGATGTATGTGTGTGTGTATCTGGATGTATGTGTGTGTGTGTATCTGGATGTATGTGTGTGTGTGTGTATCTGGATGTATGTGTGTGTGTGTGTGTATCTGGATGTATGTGTGTGTGTGTATCTGGATGTATGTGTGTGTGTGTATCTGGATGTATGTGTGTGTGTGTATCTGGATGTATGTGTGTGTGTGTGTATCTGGATGTATGTGTGTGTGTATCTGGATGTGTGTGGTGTATCTGGATGTATGTGTGTGTGTGTATCTGGATGTATGTGTGTGTGTGTATCTGGATGTATGTGTGTGTGTGTATCTGGATGTATGTGTGTGTGTGTATCTGGATGTATGTGTGTGTGTGTATCTGGATGTATGTGTGTGTGTGTATCTGGATGTTTGTGTGTGTGTGTATCTGGATGTATGTGTGTGTGTGTATCTGGATGTATGTGTGTGTGTGTATCTGGATGTATGTGTGTGTGTGTGTATCTGGATGTATGTGTGTGTGTGTATCTGGATGTATGTGTGTGTGTGTGTATCTGGATGTATGTGTGTGTGTGTATCTGGATGTATGTGTGTGTGTGTATCTGGATGTATGTGTGTGTGTGTGTATCTGGATGTATGTGTGTGTGTGTGTATCTGGATGTATGTGTGTGTGTATCTGGATGTATGTGTGTGTGTGTATCTGGATGTATGTGTGTGTGTGTGTATCTGGATGTATGTGTGTGTGTGTGTATCTGGATGTATGTGTGTGTGTGTGTATCTGGATGTATGTGTGTGTGTGTATCTGGATGTATGTGTGTGTGTGTATCTGGATGTATGTGTGTGTGTGTATCTGGATGTATGTGTGTGTGTGTATCTGGATGTATGTGTGTGTGTGTGTATCTGGATGTATGTGTGTGTGTGTATCTGGATGTATGTGTGTGTGTGTATCTGGATGTATGTGTGTGTGTGTATCTGGATGTATGTGTGTGTGTGTGTGTATCTGGATGTATGTGTGTGTGTGTGTATCTGGATGTATGTGTGTGTGTGTATCTGGATGTATGTGTGTGTGTGTATCTGGATGTATGTGTGTGTGTGTATCTGGATGTATGTGTGTGTGTGTGTATCTGGATGTATGTGTGTGTGTGTGTATCTGGATGTATGTGTGTGTGTGTATCTGGATGTATGTGTGTGTGTGTATCTGGATGTATGTGTGTGTGTGTATCTGGATGTATGTGTGTGTGTGTGTATCTGGATGTATGTGTGTGTGTGTATCTGGATGTATGTGTGTGTGTGTGTATCTGGATGTATGTGTGTGTGTGTGTATCTGGATGTATGTGTGTGTGTGTGTATCTGGATGTATGTGTGTGTGTGTATCTGGATGTATGTGTGTGTGTGTATCTGGATGTATGTGTGTGTGTGTATCTGGATGTATGTGTGTGTGTGTGTATCTGGATGTATGTGTGTGTGTGTGTATCTGGATGTATGTGTGTGTGTGTATCTGGATGTATGTGTGTGTGTGTATCTGGATGTATGTGTGTGTGTGTGTATCTGGATGTATGTGTTGTGTGTGTATCTGGATGTATGTGTGTGTGTGTGTATCTGGATGTATGTGTGTGTGTGTGTATCTGGATGTATGTGTGTGTGTGTGGTGTATCTGGATGTATGTGTGTGTGTGTGTATCTGGATGTATGTGTGTGTG
>NC_092789.1:32127646-32178398 GCF_047496795.1 Chiloscyllium punctatum | reverse complement strand
ATGTGTGTATGTGTGTGTGTATCTGGATGTATGTGTGTGTGTGTATCTGGATGTGTGTGTGTGTGTGTATCTGGATGTATGTATGTGTGTGTATCTGGATGTGTGTGTGTGTGTGTATCTGGATGTATGTGTGTGTGTGTATCTGGATGTGTGTGTGTGTGTGTATCTGGATGTGTGTGTGTGTGTGTATCTGGATGTGTGTGTGTGTGTGTATCTGGATGTGTGTGTGTGTGTCTGGATGTATGTGTGTGTGTGTATCTGGATGTGTGTGTGTGTGTGTGTATCTGGATGTATGTATGTGTGTGTATCTGGATGTATGTGTGTGTGTGTATCTGGATGTATGTGTGTATCTGGATGTATGTGTGTGTGTGTATCTGGATGTATGTGTGTGTGTGTATCTGGATGTATGTGTGTGTGTGTATCTGGATGTAGTGTGTGTGTGTGTATCTGGATGTATGTGTGTGTGTGTGTATCTGGATGTATGTGTGTGTGTGTATCTGGATGTATGTGTGTATCTGGATGTATGTGTGTGTGTGTGTATCTGGATGTATGTGTGTGTGTGTGTATCTGGATGTATGTGTGTGTGTGTATCTGGATGTTGTGTGTGTGGTATCTGGATGTATGTGTGTGTGTGTGTATCTGGATGTGTGTGTGTGTGTGTATCTGGATGTATGTATGTGTGTGTATCTGGATGTTGTGTGTGTGTGTGTATCTGGATGTGTGTGTGTGTGTGTATCTGGATGTATGTGTGTGTGTGTATCTGGATGTGTGTGTGTGTGTATCTGGATGTATGTATGTGTGTGTATCTGGATGTGTGTGTGTGTGTGTGTATCTGGATGTATGTGTGTGTGTGTATCTGGATGTGTGTGTGTGTGTGTATCTGGATGTGTGTGTGTGTGTGTATCTGGATGTGTGTGTGTGTGTGTATCTGGATGTATGTATGTGTGTGTATCTGGATGTGTGTGTGTGTGTATCTGGATGTGTGTGTGTGTGTGTATCTGGATGTATGTATGTGTGTGTGTATCTGGATGTATGTGTGTGTGTGTATCTGGATGTATGTGTGTGTGTGTATCTGGATGTATGTGTGTGTGTGTATCTGGATGTATGTGTGTGTGTGTGTATCTGGATGTATGTGTGTGTGTGTATCTGGATGTATGTGTGTGTGTGTATCTGGATGTATGTGTGTGTGTGTATCTGGATGTGTGTGTGTGTGTGTGTATCTGGATGTATGTGTGTGTGTGTGTATCTGGATGTATGTGTGTGTGTGTGTATCTGGATGTGTGTGTGTGTGTGTATCTGGATGTATGTATGTGTGTGTATCTGGATGTGTGTGTGTGTATCTGGATGTGTGTGTGTGTATCTGGATGTATGTGTGTGTGTGTGTGTATCTGGATGTATGTGTGTGTGTGTATCTGGATGTGTGTGTGTGTGTGTATCTGGATGTATGTGTGTGTGTGTATCTGGATGTATGTGTGTGTGTGTGTATCTGGATGTATGTGTGTGTGTGTATCTGGATGTATGTGTGTGTGTGTATCTGGATGTGTGTGTGTGTGTGTATCTGGATGTGTGTGTGTGTGTGTATCTGGATGTATGTATGTGTGTGTATCTGGATGTGTGTGTGTGTGTGTATCTGGATGTATGTGTGTGTGTGTATCTGGATGTGTGTGTGTGTGTGTATCTGGATGTATGTGTGTGTGTGTATCTGGATGTATGTGTGTGTGTGTATCTGGATGTGTGTGTGTGTATCTGGATGTATGTGTGTGTGTGTATCTGGATGTATGTGTGTGTGTATCTGGATGTGTGTGTGTGTGTGTATCTGGATGTGTGTGTGTGTGTGTATCTGGATGTGTGTGTGTGTGTGTGTATCTGGATGTATGTGTGTGTGTGTATCTGGATGTGTGTGTGTGTGTGTGTATCTGGATGTATGTATGTGTGTGTATCTGGATGTGTGTGTGTGTGTGTGTGTATCTGGATGTATGTGTGTGTGTGTATCTGGATGTGTGTGTGTGTGTGTATCTGGATGTGTGTGTGTGTGTGTATCTGGATGTGTGTGTGTGTGTGTATCTGGATGTGTGTGTGTGTGTGTATCTGGATGTGTGTGTGTGTATCTGGATGTATGTGTGTGTGTGTATCTGGATGTGTGTGTGTGTGTGTGTATCTGGATGTATGTATGTGTGTGTATCTGGATGTATGTGTGTGTGTGTATCTGGATGTATGTGTGTATCTGGATGTATGTGTGTGTGTGTGTATCTGGATGTATGTGTGTGTGTGTATCTGGATGTATGTGTGTGTGTGTATCTGGATGTATGTGTGTGTGTGTGTATCTGGATGTATGTGTGTGTGTGTGTGTATCTGGATGTATGTGTGTATCTGGATGTATGTGTGTGTGTGTATCTGGATGTATGTGTGTGTGTGTATCTGGATGTGTGTGTGTGTGTATCTGGATGTATGTGTGTGTGTGTGTATCTGGATGTGTGTGTGTGTGTGTGTGTATCTGGATGTATGTGTGTGTGTGTATCTGGATGTATGTGTGTGTGTGTATCTGGATGTGTGTGTGTGTGTGTATCTGGATGTATGTATGTGTGTGTATCTGGATGTGTGTGTGTGTGTATCTGGATGTATGTATGTGTGTGTATCTGGATGTGTGTGTGTGTGTGTATCTGGATGTATGTGTGTGTGTGTATCTGGATGTGTGTGTGTGTGTGTATCTGGATGTGTGTGTGTGTGTGTATCTGGATGTGTGTGTGTGTGTGTATCTGGATGTATGTATGTGTGTGTATCTGGATGTGTGTGTGTGTGTGTATCTGGATGTGTGTGTGTGTGTGTATCTGGATGTATGTGTGTGTGTGTATCTGGATGTATGTATGTGTGTGTATCTGGATGTATGTATGTGTGTGTATCTGGATGTGTGTGTGTGTGTATCTGGATGTGTGTGTGTGTGTGTATCTGGATGTATGTATGTGTGTGTGTATCTGGATGTATGTGTGTGTGTGTATCTGGATGTATGTGTGTGTGTGTATCTGGATGTATGTGTGTGTGTGTATCTGGATGTATGTGTGTGTGTGTGTGTATCTGGATGTATGTATGTGTGTGTGTATCTGGATGTATGTGTGTGTGTGTATCTGGATGTATGTGTGTGTGTGTATCTGGATGTATGTGTGTGTGTGTATCTGGATGTATGTGTGTGTGTGTGTATCTGGATGTATGTATGTGTGTGTGTATCTGGATGTATGTGTGTGTGTGTATCTGGATGTATGTGTGTGTGTATCTGGATGTATGTGTGTGTGTGTATCTGGATGTATGTGTGTGTGTGTATCTGGATGTATGTGTGTGTGTGTATCTGGATGTATGTGTGTGTGTGTGTATCTGGATGTATGTGTGTGTGTGTGTATCTGGATGTATGTGTGTGTGTGTATCTGGATGTATGTATGTGTGTGTATCTGGATGTATGTGTGTGTGTGTGTATCTGGATGTATGTGTGTGTGTGTATCTGGATGTATGTGTGTGTGTGTATCTGGATGTATGTATGTGTGTGTGTATCTGGATGTATGTGTGTGTGTGTATCTGGATGTATGTGTGTGTGTATCTGGATGTATGTGTGTGTGTGTATCTGGATGTATGTGTGTGTGTGTATCTGGATGTTGTGTGTGTGTGTATCTGGATGTATGTGTGTGTGTGTGTATCTGGATGTATGTGTGTGTGTGTATCTGGATGTATGTGTGTGTGTGTATCTGGATGTATGTGTGTGTGTATCTGGATGTATGTGTGTGTGTGTATCTGGATGTATGTGTGTGTGTGTATCTGGATGTATGTGTGTGTGTGTATCTGGATGTGTGTGTGTGTGTATCTGGATGTATGTGTGTGTGTATCTGGATGTATGTGTGTGTGTGTATCTGGATGTGTGTGTGTGTGTGTATCTGGATGTATGTGTGTGTGTGTATCTGGATGTGTGTGTGTGTGTGTATCTGGATGTATGTATGTGTGTGTATCTGGATGTGTGTGTGTGTGTGTATCTGGATGTATGTGTGTGTGTGTATCTGGATGTGTGTGTGTGTGTGTATCTGGATGTATGTGTGTGTGTGTATCTGGATGTATGTATGTGTGTGTATCTGGATGTATGTGTGTGTGTGTGTGTATCTGGATGTATGTGTGTGTGTGTATCTGGATGTATGTATGTGTGTGTATCTGGATGTATGTGTGTGTGTATCTGGATGTATGTGTGTGTGTGTGTATCTGGATGTATGTGTGTGTGTATCTGGATGTATGTATGTGTGTGTATCTGGATGTGTGTGTGTGTGTATCTGGATGTATGTGTGTGTGTATCTGGATGTGTGTGTGTGTGTGTATCTGGATGTATGTGTGTGTGTGTGTGTATCTGGATGTGTGTGTGTGTGTGTATCTGGATGTATGTGTGTGTGTGTATCTGGATGTATGTGTGTGTGTGTATCTGGATGTATGTATGTGTGTGTATCTGGATGTGTGTGTGTGTGTATCTGGATGTATGTGTGTGTGTGTATCTGGATGTGTGTGTGTGTGTGTATCTGGATGTATGTGTGTGTGTGTATCTGGATGTATGTATGTGTGTGTATCTGGATGTATGTGTGTGTGTGTGTATCTGGATGTATGTGTGTGTGTGTATCTGGATGTATGTATGTGTGTGTATCTGGATGTATGTGTGTGTGTATCGGGATGTATGTGTGTGTGTGTGTATCTGGATGTATGTGTGTGTGTGTATCTGGATGTATGTATGTGTGTGTATCTGGATGTGTGTGTGTGTGTGTGTATCTGGATGTATGTGTGTGTGTATCTGGATGTGTGTGTGTGTGTGTATCTGGATGTATGTGTGTGTGTGTGTGTATCTGGATGTATGTGTGTGTGTGTATCTGGATGTATGTGTGTGTGTGTATCTGGATGTATGTGTGTGTGTGTATCTGGATGTATGTGTGTGTGTGTGTATCTGGATGTATGTGTGTGTGTGTATCTGGATGTATGTGTGTGTGTGTATCTGGATGTATGTGTGTGTGTGTATCTGGATGTGTGTGTGTGTGTGTATCTGGATGTATGTGTGTGTGTGTGTATCTGGATGTATGTGTGTGTGTGTGTATCTGGATGTGTGTGTGTGTGTATCTGGATGTATGTATGTGTGTGTATCTGGATGTGTGTGTGTGTGTATCTGGATGTATGTGTGTGTGTGTATCTGGATGTGTGTGTGTGTGTGTATCTGGATGTATGTGTGTGTGTGTGTGTGTATCTGGATGTATGTGTGTGTGTGTATCTGGATGTGTGTGTGTGTGTGTATCTGGATGTATGTGTGTGTGTGTATCTGGATGTATGTGTGTGTGTGTATCTGGATGTATGTGTGTGTGTGTGTATCTGGATGTATGTGTGTGTGTGTATCTGGATGTGTGTGTGTGTGTGTATCTGGATGTGTGTGTGTGTGTGTATCTGGATGTATGTATGTGTGTGTATCTGGATGTGTGTGTGTGTGTGTGTATCTGGATGTATGTGTGTGTGTGTATCTGGATGTGTGTGTGTGTGTGTATCTGGATGTATGTGTGTGTGTGTATCTGGATGTGTGTGTGTGTGTGTATCTGGATGTGTGTGTGTGTATCTGGATGTATGTGTGTGTGTGTATCTGGATGTATGTGTGTGTGTATCTGGATGTGTGTGTGTGTGTGTATCTGGATGTGTGTGTGTGTGTGTATCTGGATGTGTGTGTGTGTGTGTGTATCTGGATGTGTGTGTGTGTGTGTATCTGGATGTATGTATGTGTGTGTATCTGGATGTGTGTGTGTGTGTGTATCTGGATGTGTGTGTGTGTGTGTATCTGGATGTGTGTGTGTGTGTGTATCTGGATGTGTGTGTGTGTGTGTGTGTATCTGGATGTGTGTGTGTGTGTGTGTATCTGGATGTATGTGTGTGTGTGTATCTGGATGTGTGTGTGTGTGTGTGTATCTGGATGTATGTATGTGTGTGTATCTGGATGTATGTGTGTGTGAGTATCTGGATGTATGTGTGTATCTGGATGTATGTGTGTGTGTGTGTATCTGGATGTATGTGTGTGTGTGTATCTGGATGTATGTGTGTGTGTGTATCTGGATGTATGTGTGTGTGTGTGTATCTGGATGTATGTGTGTATCTGGATGTATGTGTGTGTGTGTGTATCTGGATGTATGTGTGTGTGTGTGTATCTGGATGTATGTGTGTGTGTGTATCTGGATGTGTGTGTGTGTGTATCTGGATGTATGTGTGTGTGTGTGTATCTGGATGTGTGTGTGTGTGTGTATCTGGATGTATGTATGTGTGTGTATCTGGATGTGTGTGTGTGTGTGTGTATCTGGATGTGTGTGTGTGTGTGTGTGTGTATCTGGATGTATGTATGTGTGTGTATCTGGATGTGTGTGTGTGTGTGTATCTGGATGTATGTATGTGTGTGTATCTGGATGTGTGTGTGTGTGTGTGTATCTGGATGTATGTGTGTGTGTGTATCTGGATGTGTGTGTGTGTGTGTATCTGGATGTGTGTGTGTGTGTATCTGGATGTGTGTGTGTGTGTGTATCTGGATGTATGTATGTGTGTGTATCTGGATGTGTGTGTGTGTGTGTATCTGGATGTATGTGTGTGTGTGTATCTGGATGTATGTATGTGTGTGTATCTGGATGTGTGTGTGTGTGTATCTGGATGTGTGTGTGTGTATCTGGATGTGTGTGTGTGTGTATCTGGATGTATGTATGTGTGTGTATCTGGATGTGTGTGTGTGTGTGTGTGTGTATCTGGATGTATGTGTGTGTGTGTGTATCTGGATGTATGTGTGTGTGTGTGTATCTGGATGTGTGTGTGTGTGTGTATCTGGATGTATGTGTGTGTGTGTGTATCTGGATGTATGTGTGTGTGTGTGTTTCTGGATGTGTGTGTGTGTGTGTATCTGGATGTATGTATGTGTGTGTATCTGGATGTGTGTGTGTGTTGTGTATCTGGATGTATGTGTGTGTGTGTGTGTATCTGGATGTATGTGTGTGTGTGTATCTGGATGTGTGTGTGTGTGTGTATCTGGATGTGTGTGTGTGTGTGTATCTGGATGTGTGTGTGTGTGTGTATCTGGATGTATGTATGTGTGTGTATCTGGATGTGTGTGTGTATCTGGATGTATGTGTGTGTGTGTGTATCTGGATGTATGTGTGTGTGTGTATCTGGATGTGTGTGTGTGTGTGTATCTGGATGTATGTGTGTGTGTGTGTATCTGGATGTATGTGTGTGTGTGTATCTGGATGTATGTGTGTGTGTGTATCTGGATGTATGTGTGTGTGTGTATCTGGATGTGTGTGTGTGTGTATCTGGATGTATGTATGTGTGTGTATCTGGATGTGTGTGTGTGTGTGTATCTGGATGTATGTGTGTGTGTGTATCTGGATGTATGTGTGTGTGTGTATCTGGATGTATGTGTGTGTGTGTATCTGGATGTATGTGTGTGTGTGTATCTGGATGTATGTGTGTGTGTATCTGGATGTATGTGTGTGTGTGTATCTGGATGTATGTGTGTGTGTATGTATCTGGATGTATGTGTGTGTGTGTGTATCTGGATGTATGTATGTGTGTATCTGGATGTATGTGTGTATGTGTGTATCTGGATGTATGTGTGTGTGTGTATCTGGATGTATGTGTGTATGTGTGTATCTGGGTGTATGTGTGTGTGTGTATCTGGATGTATGTATGTATGTGTGTATCTGGATGTATGTGTGTGTGTGTGTATCTGGATGTATGTATGTATGTGTGTATCTGGATGTATGTGTGTGTGTTTGTATCTGGATGTATGTGTGTGTATGTATCTGGATGTGTGTGTGTGTGTGTGTATCTGGATGTATGTGTGTGTGTTTGTATCTGGATGTATGTGTGTGTATGTATCTGGATGTATGTGTGTGTGTGTATCTGGATGTATGTGTGTGTGTACCTGGATGTATGTGTGTGTGTGTGTATCTGGATGTATGTGTGTGTGTGTGTATCTGGATGTTTGTGTGTATCTGGATGTATGTGTGTGTGTGTGTGTATCTGGATGTATGTGTCTGTGTGTATCTGGATGTATGTATGTATGTGTGTATCTGGATGTATGTATGTATGTGTGTATCTGGATGTATGTATGTGTGTGTGTATCTGGATGTATGTGTGTGTGTGTATCTGGATGTATGTGTGTGTGTGTATCTGGATGTATGTGTGTGTGTATCTGGATGTATGTGTGTGTGTGTATCTGGATGTATGTGTGTGTGTATGTATCTGGATGTATGTGTGTGTGTGTGTATCTGGATGTATGTATGTGTGTATCTGGATGTATGTGTGTATGTGTGTATCTGGATGTATGTGTGTGTGTGTATCTGGATGTATGTGTGTATGTGTGTATCTGGGTGTATGTGTGTGTGTGTATCTGGATGTATGTATGTATGTGTGTATCTGGATGTATGTGTGTGTGTGTGTATCTGGATGTATGTATGTATGTGTGTATCTGGATGTATGTGTGTGTGTTTGTATCTGGATGTATGTGTGTGTATGTATCTGGATGTGTGTGTGTGTGTGTGTATCTGGATGTATGTGTGTGTGTTTGTATCTGGATGTATGTGTGTGTATGTATCTGGATGTATGTGTGTGTGTGTATCTGGATGTATGTGTGTGTGTACCTGGATGTATGTGTGTGTGTGTGTATCTGGATGTATGTGTGTGTGTGTGTATCTGGATGTTTGTGTGTATCTGGATGTATGTGTGTGTGTGTGTGTATCTGGATGTATGTGTCTGTGTGTATCTGGATGTATGTATGTATGTGTGTATCTGGATGTATGTATGTATGTGTGTATCTGGATGTATGTATGTGTGTGTGTATCTGGATGTATGTGTGTGTGTGTATCTGGATGTATGTGTGTGTGTGTGTGTATCTGGATGTATGTGTGTGTGTATCTGGATGTATGTGTGTGTGTGTGTATCTGGATGTATGTGTGTGTGTGTATCTGGATGTGTGTGTGTGTGTATCTGGATGTATGTGTGTGTGTGTATCTGGATGTATGTGTGTGTGTGTATCTGGATGTATGTGTGTGTGTGTGTATCTGGATGTATGTGTGTGTGTGTATATCTGGATGTATGTGTGTGTGTGTATCTGGATGTGTGTGTGTGTGTGTATCTGGATGTATGTGTGTGTGTGTGTATCTGGATGTATGTGTGTGTGTGTGTATCTGGATGTATGTGTGTGTGTGTGTATCTGGATGTATGTGTGTGTGTGTATCTGGATGTATGTGTGTGTGTGTGTATCTGGATGTATGTGTGTGTGTGTGTATCTGGATGTATGTGTGTGTGTGTATCTGGATGTATGTGTGTGTGTGTGTATCTGGATGTATGTGTGTGTGTGTGTATCTGGATGTATGTGTGTGTGTGTGTATCTGGATGTATGTGTGTGTGTGTCTGGATGTATGTGTGTGTGTGTATCTGGATGTATGTGTGTGAGTGTATCTGGATGTATGTGTGTGTGTGTATCTGGATGTATGTGTGTGTGTGTATCTGGATGTATGTGTGTGTGTATCTGGATGTATGTGTGTGTGTGTATCTGGATGTATGTGTGTGTGTGTATCTGGATGTATGTGTGTGTGTGTGTATCTGGATGTATGTGTGTGTGTGTGTATCTGGATGTATGTGTGTGTGTGTGTATCTGGATGTATGTGTGTGTGTGTGTATCTGGATGTATGTGTGTGTATGTATCTGGATGTATGTGTGTGTGTGTGTATCTGGATGTATGTGTGTGTGTGTATCTGGATGTATGTGTGTGTGTGTATCTGGATGTATGTGTGTGTGTGTGTGTGTATCTGGATGTATGTGTGTGTGTGTATCTGGATGTATGTGTGTGTGTATCTGGATGTATGTGTGTGTGTGTATCTGGATGTATGTGTGTGTGTGTATCTGGATGTATGTGTGTGTGTGTATCTGGATGTATGTGTGTGTGTGTATCTGGATGTGTGTGTGTGTGTGTATCTGGATGTATGTGTGTGTGTATCTGGATGTATGTGTGTGTGTGTATCTGGATGTATGTGTGTGTGTGTGTATCTGGATGTATGTGTGTGTGTGTATCTGGATGTATGTGTGTGTGTGTATCTGGATGTATGTGTGTGTGTGTATCTGGATGTATGTGTGTGTGTGTGTATCTGGATGTATGTGTGTGTGTATGTATCTGGATGTATGTGTGTGTGTGTATCTGGATGTATGTGTGTGTGTGTGTATCTGGATGTATGTGTGTGTGTGTATCTGGATGTATGTGTGTGTGTGTATCTGGATGTATGTGTGTGTGTGTATCTGGATGTATGTGTGTGTGTGTATCTGGATGTGTGTGTGTGTGTGTATCTGGATGTATGTGTGTGTGTGTATCTGGATGTGTGTGTGTGTGTGTATCTGGATGTATGTGTGTGTGTGTATCTGGATGTATGTGTGTGTGTGTATCTGGATGTATGTGTGTGTGTGTATCTGGATGTATGTGTGTGTGTGTATCTGGATGTATGTGTGTGTGTGTATCTGGATGTGTGTGTGTGTGCATCTGGATGTATGTGTGTGTGTATGTATCTGGATGTATGTGTGTGTGTGTATCTGGATGTATGTGTGTGTGTGTGTATCTGGATGTATGTGTGTGTGTGTATCTGGATGTATGTGTGTGTGTGTATCTGGATGTATGTGTGTGTGTGTGTGTATCTGGATGTGTGTGTGTGTGTATCTGGATGTATGTGTGTGTGTGTATCTGGATGTATGTGTGTGTGTGTGTATCTGGATGTATGTGTGTGTGTGTGTATCTGGATGTATGTGTGTGTGTGTGTGTGTATCTGGATGTGTGTGTGTGTGTATCTGGATGTATGTGTGTGTGTGTATCTGGATGTATGTGTGTGTGTGTGTATCTGGATGTATGTGTGTGTGTGTGTATCTGGATGTATGTGTGTGTGTATGTATCTGGATGTATGTGTGTGTGTGTATCTGGATGTATGTGTGTGTGTGTGTATCTGGATGTATGTGTGTGTGTGTATCTGGATGTATGTGTGTGTGTATCTGGATGTATGTGTGTGTGTGTATCTGGATGTATGTGTGTGTGTGTGTGTATCTGGATGTATGTGTGTGTGTGTATCTGGATGTATGTATGTGTGTGTATCTGGATGTATGTGTGTGTGTGTGTGTATCTGGATGTATGTGTGTGTGTGTATCTGGATGTATGTGTGTGTGTGTATCTGGATGTATGTATGTGTGTGTGTATCTGGATGTATGTGTGTGTGTGTATCTGGATGTATGTGTGTGTGTGTGTATCTGGATGTATGTGTGTGTGTATCTGGATGTATGTGTGTGTGTATGTATCTGGATGTATGTGTGTGTGTGTATCTGGATGTATGTGTGTGTGTGTGTATCTGGATGTATGTGTGTGTGTGTGTATCTGGATGTATGTGTGTGTGTGTGTGTATCTGGATGTATGTGTCTGTGTGTGTATCTGGATGTATGTGTGTGTGTGTATCTGGATGTATGTATGTGTGTGTGTATCTGGATGTATGTGTGTGTGTGTATCTGGATGTATGTGTGTGTGTGTGTATCTGGATGTATGTGTGTGTGTGTATCTGGATGTATGTGTGTGTGTGTGTGTATCTGGATGTATGTGTGTGTGTGTATCTGGATGTATGTGTGTGTGTGTATCTGGATGTATGTGTGTGTATGTATCTGGATGTATGTGTGTGTGTGTATCTGGATGTATGTGTGTGTGTGTGTATCTGGATGTATGTGTGTGTGTGTGTGTGTGTGTATCTGGATGTATGTGTGTGTGTGTGTATCTGGATGTATGTGTGTGTGTGTATCTGGATGTATGTGTGTGTGTATCTGGATGTATGTGTGTGTGTATGTATCTGGATGTATGTGTGTGTGTGTATCTGGATGTTTGTGTGTATCTGGATGTATGTGTGTGTGTGTGTGTATCTGGATGTATGTGTGTGTGTATGTATCTGTATGTGTGTGTGTGTGTGTATGTATCTGGATGTATGTGTGTGTGTGTATCTGGATGTATGTGTGTGTGTGTGTGTATCTGGATGTATGTGTGTGTGTCTATCTGGATGTATGTGTGTGTGTGTGTATGTATCTGGATGTATGTGTGTGTGTGTATCTGGATGTATGTGTGTGTGTGTATCTGGATGTATGTGTGTGTGTGTATCTGGATGTATGTGTGTGTGTGTGTGTATCTGGATGTATGTGTGTGTGTATCTGGATGTATGTGTGTGTGTGTATCTGGATGTATGTGTGTGTGTGTGTATCTGGATGTATGTGTGTGTGTGTATCTGGATGTATGTGTGTGTGTGTGTGTATCTGGATGTATGTGTGTGTGTGTGTGTATCTGGATGTATGTGTGTGTGTGTATCTGGATGTATGTGTGTGTGTGTATCTGGATGTATGTGTGTGTGTGTGTATCTGGATGTATGTGTGTGTGTGTGTATCTGGATGTATGTGTGTGTGTGTATCTGGATGTATGTGTGTGTGTGTGTGTATCTGGATGTATGTGTGTGTGTGTGTATCTGGATGTATGTGTGTGTGTGTGTATCTGGATGTATGTGTGTGTGTGTATCTGGATGTATGTGTGTGTGTGTATCTGGATGTATGTGTGTGTGTGTGTGTATCTGGATGTATGTGTGTGTGTGTGTATCTGGATGTATGTGTGTGTGTGTGTATCTGGATGTATGTGTGTGTGTGTATCTGGATGTATGTGTGTGTGTGTGTATCTGGATGTATGTGTGTGTGTGTATCTGGATGTATGTGTGTGTGTGTGTATCTGGATGTGTGTGTGTGTG
This sequence comes from Chiloscyllium punctatum, assembly GCF_047496795.1. Taxonomy (NCBI): domain Eukaryota; kingdom Metazoa; phylum Chordata; class Chondrichthyes; order Orectolobiformes; family Hemiscylliidae; genus Chiloscyllium; species Chiloscyllium punctatum. Next base: position 32,165,571 of record NC_092789.1, on the reverse strand, counting down.
TGTGTATCTGGATGTATGTGTGTGTGTGTGTATCTGGATGTATGTGTGTGTGTGTGTATCTGGATGTATGTGTGTGTGTGTATCTGGATGTATGTGTGTGTGTGTGTGTATCTGGATGTATGTGTGTGTGTGTGTATCTGGATGTATGTGTGTGTGTGTGTATCTGGATGTATGTGTGTGTGTATGTGGATGTATGTGTGTGTGTGTGTATCTGGATGTATGTGTGTGTGTGTGTATCTGGATGTATGTGTGTGTGTGTATCTGGATGTATGTGTGTGTGTGTATCTGGATGTATGTGTGTGTGTGTGTATCTGGATGTATGTGTGTGTGTGTGTATCTGGATGTATGTGTGTGTGTGTGTATCTGGATGTATGTGTGTGTGTGTGTATCTGGATGTATGTGTGTGTGTGTATCTGGATGTATGTGTGTGTGTGTATCTGGATGTATGTGTGTGTGTGTGTATCTGGATGTATGTGTGTGTGTGTGTATCTGGATGTATGTGTGTGTGTGTATCTGGATGTATGTGTGTGTGTGTGTATCTGGATGTATGTGTGTGTGTGTATCTGGATGTATGTGTGTGTGTGTGTATCTGGATGTATGTGTGTGTGTGTATCTGGATGTATGTGTGTGTGTGTATCTGGATGTGTGTGTGTGTGTGTATCTGGATGTATGTGTGTGTGTGTATCTGGATGTATGTGTGTGTGTGTATCTGGATGTGTGTGTGTGTGTGTATCTGGATGTATGTGTGTGTGTGTATCTGGATGTATGTGTGTGTGTGTGTATCTGGATGTATGTGTGTGTGTGTATCTGGATGTGTGTGTGTGTGTGTGTATCTGGATGTATGTGTGTGTGTGTATCTGGATGTATGTGTGTGTGTGTATCTGGATGTATGTGTGTGTGTGTGTATCTGGATGTATGTGTGTGTGTGTATCTGGATGTGTGTGTGTGTGTGTATCTGGATGTGTGTGTGTGTGTGTATCTGGATGTGTGTGTGTGTGTGTATCTGGATGTATGTGTGTGTGTGTGTATCTGGATGTATGTGTGTGTGTGTGTATCTGGATGTATGTGTGTGTGTGTGTATCTGGATGTATGTGTGTGTGTGTGTATCTGGATGTATGTGTGCGTGTGTATCTGGATGTATGTGTGTGTGTGTATCTGGATGTATGTGTGTGTGTGTGTATCTGGATGTGTGTGTGTGTGTGTATCTGGATGTATGTGTGTGTGTGTATCTGGATGTGTGTGTGTGTGTGTGTATCTGGATGTATGTGTGTGTGTATGTATCTGGATGTATGTGTGTGTGTGTGTATCTGGATGTATGTGTGTGTGTGTGTATCTGGATGTATGTGTGTGTGTCTCTGGTTGTGAGAATGTGTCTGTGTGTGTGTCTCTCTGGGTCTGTGTGTGTAACTCAGTGTGTGAGTGTGTATCTCGGTGTGTGTGTATGTCTCTGGGAATTTGTGAGTGTGTGTTTCTGGGGGTGTGAGTGTGTATATCTGGGTGTGAGAGTGCATCTGAGTGTGCGTGTGTGTGTGTGTGTGCACGCGCATCCCCAGCGAGGGTCAGACCCTTGCAGACAGAAGTGACCCTGATGGGACCTCCTTGTGTGAGTGTGTGTGTGTGTCTCTATATTCCCCAGGGCGCCCTCGCCGTCGGAGGGGAACATCCTGGGACCTGGACCCCATTCGCCCGGAGAGCTACAAGCGAACCCTACCGTCCGATTCAGACGAGGAGCTGGAGGAGCGGCCCAGGAAGCTGACCATGTGGTCGAACCTGCAGGGACTGATCAGCGATGACTGTGAGAGTGAATGAACTGGGAGCCTGTCAGTCAGTGTGCTCACTCACTGTCACCACCACCACCACTACCACTGCTGCTCCAGGCCCACCACTCTCATCCCCTCCCTGTCCCCTCTACACCTTGCTCCTGGCACTTCCCCTCTCCGTCCTTCCCCCTCTCTCCCCCCTCTCTCTCCTTCCCCACCCCATCCCTCTCTCTCCCTCTTTCCCCCCCATCCCTCTCTCCCTCCTTCCCCACATCCCTCTCTCCCCCCTTCCCCCCCATCCCTCTCTCCCCATCCTTCCCCCCCATCCCTCTCTCTCCCTTCTTCCCCTATCCCTCTCTCCCCACCTTCCCCCATCCCTCTCTCCCCATCCTTCTCTCCCCATCCTTCCCCCTCTCCTTCCCCCTCTCTCCCTCCTTCCCCCATCCCTCTCTCCCCCTCCTTCCCCCCATCCCTCTCTCTCCCTCCTTCCCCCTATCCCTCTCTCTCTCTCCTTCCCCCCCCGTCTCCATCCTTCCCCCATCCCTCTCTCCCTCCTTCCCCCATCCCTCCCTCCCCCGCATCCCTCTCCCCCTCGTTCCCTCTCTCCCTCTCCCTCTCCCTCTCTCTCTCTCTCTCCTTCCCCCTCTCTCCCTCCTTCCCCCATCTCTCTCTCTCTCTCCCTCCTTCCCCCTCTGCCTCTCTCCCCCTCCTTCTTCCTTCCCCCCCACCTCCCCTCCTCGTGTGGAGAATTCTCATAGCTCCTTCCTCCCCCTCTGTCAGGCCCTCACCCTGCTCCGATAGCCTTCCCCCATCCTCTTTCCCTGCCTTCCTCAGTTGCACAGCTCCCCTTCCCCGTCTCCCATCCCGGGCTCTCAGGAGAGTTTCGAGGCCAGGCCAGTGGGAACGCGAAAGAGAGAGGGAGCGTGTGGCAGTGGAAGATGGGCCGAAAGGACTTCTCTGGTTAGTCACTGAATCCGTTTCCGGCCGTTCGGTGCGGGCAGTTCAAAATGCAGATCGACCGACGACAAGCAGAGACTTGGGACAATCCGCACGCACGCATGGCAGCTGCTTGTGATTTTGTATGTGGGATGGGTTGGGGTATGTAAATAAACATGGAATCACACACGGTTCATCAGCGTGCTCTTCATAAACAAAGGTCTCAGACAGGCCAAGTTCATGTTACAACCCAATGTTAATCCGGCTGCCTCACACTGTCACTCAGTAACCTCTCCCCCCCCAGTGCCCTGTGTTACTGACTGTATCCCTACTGATGTTAATCCAGCTCCCTCACACTGTCCCTCAGTAACCCCTCTCCCCCCCCAGGGCCCTGTGTTACTGACTGTATCCCTACTGATGTTAATCCAGCTCCCTCACACTGTCACTCAGTAACCCCTCTCCCCCCCAGTGCCCTGTGTTACTGACTGTATCCCTACTGATGTTAATCCAGCTCCCTCACACTGTCACTCAGTAACCCCTCTCCCCCCCAGTGCCCTGTGTTACTGACTGTATCCCTACTGATGTTAATCCAGCTCCCTCACACTGTCACTCAGTAACCTCTCCCCCCCCAGTGCCCTGTGTTACTGACTGTATCCCTACTGATGTTAATCCAGCTCCCTCACACTGTCACTCAGTAACCCCTCTCCCCCCCAGTGCCCTGTGTTACTGACTGTATCCCGACTGATGTTAATCCAGCTCCCTCACACTGTCACTCAGTAACCTCTCCCCCCCCAGTGCCCTGTGTTACTGACTGTATCCCGACTGATGTTAATCCAGCTCCCTCACACTGTCACTCAGTAACCCCTCTCCCCCCCCAGGGCCCTGTGTTACTGACTGTATCCCTACTGATGTTAATCCCCCTCCCTCACACTGTCACTCAGTAACCCCTCTCCCCCCCAGGGCCCTGTGTTACTGACTGTATCCCTACTGATGTTAATCCCCCTCCCTCACACTGTCCCTCAGTAACCCCTCTCTCCCCCAGGGCCCTGTGTTACTGACTGTATCCCTACTGATGTTAATCCCCCTCCCTCACACTGTCACTCAGTAACCCCTCTCCCCCCCCCGCCCCCCCGGGCCCTGTGTTACTGACTGTATCCCTCCTGATGTTAATCCCCCTCCTTCACACTGTCACTCAGTAACCCCTCTCCCTCCCCCCCTAGTGCCCTGTGTTACTGACTGTATCCCTACTGATGTTAATCCCCCTCCCCCACACTGTCACTCAGTAACCCCTCTCCCCCCCCAGGGCCCTGTGTTACTGACTGTATCCCTACTGATGTTAATCCCCCTCCCCCACACTGTCCCTCAGTAACCCCTCTCCCCCCCAGGGCCCTGTGTTACTGACTGTATCCCTACTGATGTTAATCCCCCTCCCTCACACTGTCCCTCAGTAACCCCTCTCCCCCCCAGGGCCCTGTGTTACTGACTGTATCCCTATTGATGTTAATACAGCTCCCTCACCCTGTCACTCAGTAACCCCTCTCTCCCCCCCAGTGCCCTGTGTTATTGACTGTATACCAACTGATGTTAATCCAGCTCCCTCACACTGTCCCTCAGTAACCCCTCTCCCCCCCAGTGCCCTGTGTTACTGACTGTATCCCTACTGATGTTAATCCCCCTCCCTCACACTGTCACTCAGTAACCCCTCTCCCCCCCAGGGCCCTGTGTTACTGACTGTATCCCTACTGATGTTAATCCAGCTCCCCCACACTGTCCCTCAGTAACCCCTCTCCCCCCCAGGGCCCTGTGTTACTGACTGTATCCCTACTGATGTTAATCCAGCTCCCTCACACTGTCACTCAGTAACCCCTCTCCCTCCCCCCCTAGTGCCCTGTGTTACTGACTGTATCCCTACTGATGTTAATCCAGCTCCCTCACACTGTCACTCAGTAACCCCTCTTCCCCCCCAGGGCCCTGTGTTACTGACTGTATCCCTACTGATGTTAATCCCCCTCCCTCACACTGTCACTCAGTAACCCCTCTCCCTCCCCCCCTAGTGCCCTGTGTTACTGACTGTATCCCTACTGATGTTAATCCAGCTCCCTCACACTGTCCCTCAGTAACCCCTCTTCCCCCCCCCCCCCCCCCCCCCCCCCAGGGCCCTGTGTTACTGACTGTATCCCTACTGATGTTAATCCCCCTCCCTCACACTGTCCCTCAGTAACCCCACCCCCCCCACCCCCCCCTGTGTTACTGACTGTATCCCTACTGATGTTAATTCAGCTCCCTCACCCTGTCACTCAGTAACCCCTCTCCCCCCCAGGGCCCTGTGTTACTGACTGTATCCCTACTGATGTTAATCCAGCTCCCTCACACTGTCACTCAGTAACCCCTCTCCGCCCCCAGTGCCCTGTGTTACTGACTGTATCCCTACTGATGTTAATCCCCCTCCCTCACACTGTCACTCAGTAACCCCTCCCCCCCCAGGGCCCTGTGTTACTGACTGTATCCCTACTCATGTTAATCCAGCTCCCTCACACTGTCCCTCAGTAACCCCTCTCCCCCCCAGTGCCCTGTGTTACTGACTGTATCCCTACTGATGTTAATCCAGCTCCCTCACACTGTCCCTCAGTAACCCCTCTCCCCCCCCAGGGCCCTGTGTTACTGACTGTATCCCTACTGATGTTAATCCCCCTCCCTCACACTGTCCCTCAGTAACCCCTCTCCCCCCAAGGCCCTGTGTTACTGACTGTATCCCTACTGATGTTAATCCCGCTCCCTCACCCTGTCACTCAGTAACCCCTCTCCCCCCCCCAGCGCCCTGTGTTACTGACTGTATCCCTACTGATGTTAATCCCCCGCCCTCACACTGTCACTCAGTAACCCCTCTCCCCCCCCCAGCGCCCTGTGTTCCTGACTCTGCCTCGACCAGTTTTCACGTTATACTCGCTGGAATGCGATGTTTCATCGATGCAGTCACGTGGTTGCAGTCCGGGTGTGGGTTTCTGACCCCCCCCCGCTGCGTTCGTGTAGCCCCCTCTGATTTCCGGTCGGAAGTGCCCCACGATCGCGGCGGTGGTCTTGTTTGGGAGGTGACGGTTCGCGGTTCGCCCGTCAGCTTCTCTCTGTCCTTCCACCTGTGCCCGGACGGACATTCTGTCTCAGTGTCCATTCTCCTCTGGTTCTCCACCATCTTGGCCTGTTCGCTGGGTTACTGATGTAACTGAGTGGCTCTTGATGTAGCCTCCAGGGAGTTTGATTCACTAATGTCATTACCAAGGTGTGTCTGCTCAGTTAATGTCATAACTGTGTGTTTCTCCTTGGATTGTTGCACTAACCGAGGGGAGTTTGGTGGATTAGTGTAGTTACCAAGGGCTTTTTGAAGGATTAATATCGGTACCCAGGCCTTTGCTTGTTTAATGTAGTAACCAAGGGCTGTTTGATGGAATAATGTTGTTCGTGAGGAGTGTTCCCTCGGTTAATGTCATAACCGTGTGTTTTTTTTGTTGGTTATTGCAGTAACCGAGGGGAGTTTGCTGGACAAATGTAGTTACCAAGGGTTGTTTGATGGAATATTGTAGAAATTGAGAGTGTTTGATGGGTTACCATTGTTACTGATGTTAGTTTGCTAGGTTAATATAGTAACCGAGGGGAACTTGATGGATTAATGTAGTAACCGATGAGTGTTTCCTCGGTTAATGTAGTAACTGTGGATCTTTTGTTGGTTATTGCAGTAACTGAGTGGAGTTTGGTTGGATTAATGTAGTAACCAAGGGTTTTTTGATGGATTAATATAGTTACCCAGGTATGTTCGTTCAGTTAATGTAGGGTTATTTGATGGATTATTGTAGTAACTGAGAGTGTTTGATGTTAACGTAGTTACTGATGTTTGTTTGCTAGGTTAATATTGTAACCGAGGGAAGTTTGATGGGTTAGTGTAGTAACCAAAGAGTATTTCCTAGGTTAATGTAGCAACTGTGGGATTTTTGTTGGATTATTGAAGTCACCGAGGGGTGTTTGGTGGATTAATGTAGTTATCAAGGGGGGGGTGGTTGCTGGGTTAATACAGTAACCGAGGTGGGGGGGGGGGGTTTACCAGGTTAATGCAGTAACCGGGGGGGGGGGGGGAGGCGGGGTTACTGGGATAATGCAGTAATCGAGGGGGGGGTAACTGGGTTAATGCAGTAACCAAGGGGGGGGGCGGGGTTACTGGGTTAATGCAGTAACCGAGGTGGGGGGGTTACTGGGTTAATGCAGTAACCGCGGGGGGCGGGGTTACTGGGTTAATGCAGTGACCGAGGTGGGGGTGTTACCGGGTTAATGCAGTAACCGAGGGAAGGGGGGTTACTGGGTTAATGCAGTAACCGAGGGGGGGTTACTGGGTTAATGTAGTAACCGGGGGGGGCGGGGTTACTGGGTTAATGCAGTAACCGAGGGAAGGGGGGTTACTGGGTTAATGCAGTAACCGAGGGGGGGTTACTGGGTTAATGTAGTAACCGGGGGGGTGGGGTTACTGGGTTAATGCAGTAACCGTGGAGGGCGTGGTTACTAGGTTAATGCAGTAACCAAGGGGGGGGGGGTTACTGGGTTAATGCAGTAACCACGGGGGGCGGGGTTACTGGGTTAATGCAGTGACCGAGGTGGGGGTGTTACCGGATTAATGCAGTAACCGAGGGAAGGGGGGTTACTGGGTTAATGCAGTAACCGAGGGGGGGGTTACTGGGTTAATGTAGTAACCGGGTGGGGTGGAGGGATTACTAGGTTAATGCTCGAACCGGAGGGGGGGGGGGGTGGGGGGAGGGGTTACTGGGTTAATGCAGTAACGGGGGGGGCGGGGTTACTGGGATAACGCTGTAACTGGGGGGGGGCAGGGTTACTGGGTTAATGCTGTAACCGCAGTGGGGCGGGATTACTGGGTTAATGCAGTAGCCGGGGGGGGGGGCGGGGTTACTGGGTTAATGCAGTAACTGCGGGGGGCGGGGTTACTGGCTTAATGCAGTAACCGGGGAGGTGGGGGGGGTTAATGCAGTAACGGGGGGGGGGGGGTTTACTGGGTTAAAGCAGTAACCGGGGAGGGGGGGTTACTGGGTTAATGCAGTAACCAGAGGGGGATGGGGTCAGGGTTACTCGGTTAATGCAGTAACCGGGGAGGGGGGGGGGGTTACTGGGTTAATGCAGTAACCGAGGGGGGGGGGGGGTTACTGGGTTAATGCAGTAACCGGGGTGGGGGGGGGGGTTACTGGGTTAATGCAGTAACAGTCGGGGGGTTACTGGGTTAATGCAGTAACTGTGGGGGGAGGGGGGCGGGGTTAATGTAAAAACTGAGGTGAGGGGGGCTTACTGGGTTAATGTAGTAACTGGGGAGGGGTGTTACTGGGTTAATGCAGTATTGGGGAGGCTTACTAGGTTAATGCAGTAACCGAGGGGGGGTTACTGGGTTAATGTAGTAACCGGGGTGGCGGTTTACAGGGCTAATGCAATAACCGACCGTGGGGTGGCTGAGTTAATGCAGTAACCGAGGGGGCGGTTACTGGTTAATGCACTAACTGGGGGGGGGTTACTGGGATAATGCAGTAACCGGGGAGGGGGGGTTACTGGGTTAATGCAGTAACCGGGGAGTGGGGGGGTTACTGGGTTAATGCAGTAACCGGGGAGTGGGGGGTTACTGGGTTAATGCAGTAACCGGGGAGTGGGGGGGTTACTGGGTTAATGCAGTAGCCGAGGGGGGGCGGGGTTACTGGGTTAATATAGTAACCGCGGGGGGGCGGGGTTATTGGGTTAATGTAGTAACCGCGGGGGGGCGGGGTTATTGGGTTAATGTAGTAACCGGGGAGGGCGGGGTTACTGGGTTAATGCAGTAGCCAAGGGGGGGGGATGGGGTTACTAGGTTAATGCAGTAACTGTGGGGGGGGGGGTTACTGGGTTAATGCAGTAACCGGGGAGGGGAGGGGGGGGGGTTACTGGGTTAATGCAGTAACTGTGGGGGTGGGAGGGGTTACTGGGTTAATGCAGTAACTGTGGGGGGGGGGGGTTACTGGGTTAATGCACTAACCGGGGAGGGGGGTGTTACTGGGTTAATGCAGTAACCGGGGAGTGGGGGGGTTACTGGGTTAATGCAGTAACCGGGGAGTGGGGGGGTTACTGGGTTAATGCAGTAACCGGGGAGGGCGGGGTTACTGGGTTAATGCAGTAGCCAAGGGGGGGGGGATGGGGTTACTAGGTTAATGCAGTAACTGTGGGGGGGGGGGTTACTGGGTTAATACAGTAACCGGGGAGGGGAGGGGGGGGGGGTTACTGGGTTAATGCAGTAACCGGGGAGGGGAGGGGGGGGGTTACTGGGTTAATGCAGTAACTGTGGGGGGGGGGGGGGGTTACTGGGTTAATGCAGTAACTGCCGGGGGGGCGGGGTTACTGGGTTAATGCAGTAACCGGGGAGGGGAGGGGGGGGTTACTGGGTTAATGCAGTAACTGTGGGGGTGGGAGGGGTTACTGGGTTAATGCAGTAACTGTGGGGGGGGGGGGGTTACTGGGTTAATGCACTAACCGGGGAGGGGGGTGTTACTGGGTTAATGCAGTAACCGGGGGTGGCGGGGTTACTGGGTTAATGCAGTAACCGGGGAGTGGGGGGGGTTACTGGGTTAATGCAGTAACCGGGGAGGGGAGGGGGGGGTTACTGGGTTAATGCAGTAACTGTGGGGGTGGGAGGGGTTACTGGGCTAATGCAGTAACTGTGGGGGGGGGTGTTACTGGGTTAATGCAGTAACCGGGGGTGGCGGGGTTACTGGGTTAATGCAGTAACCGGGGAGGGGAGGGGTGGGGTTACTGGGTTAATGCAGTAACCGCGGGGGGGGGCGGGGTTACTTGGTTAATGCAGAAACCGGGGGTGGGAGGGGTTACAGGGTTAATGCAGTAACCGTGGGGGGAGGGGGCGGGGTTAATGTAATAACAGAGGTGAGGGAGTGTTACTGGGTTAATGCAGTAACGGTGGGGGGGGGGTTACTGGGTTAATGCAGTAACCGGGGAGGGGGGGGGTTACTGGGTTAATGCAGTAACCGGGGAGGGGGGGGGTTACTGGGTTAATGCAGTAACTGTGCGGGTGGGAGGGGTTACTGGGTTAATGCAGTAACGGTGGGGGGGGGTTACTGGGTTAATGCAGTAACCGGGGAGGGGGGGGGTTACTGGGTTAATGCAGTAACCGGGGAGGGGGGGGGCGGTTACTGGGTTAATGCAGTAACCGGGGAGGGGAGGGGTTACAGGGTTAATGCAGTAACTGCCGGGGGGGCGGGGTTACTGGGTTAATGCAGTAACCGGGGAGGGGAGGGGGGGGTTACTGGGTTAATGCAGTAACTGTGGGGGTGGGAGGGGTTACTGGGTTAATGCAGTAACTGTGGGGGGGGGGGGGTTACTGGGTTAATGCAGTAACCGGGGAGGGGGGTGTTACTGGGTTAATGCAGTAACCGGGGGTGGCGGGGTTACTGGGTTAATGCAGTAACCGGGGAGGGGAGGGGTGGGGTTACTGGGTTAATGCAGTAACCGCGGGGGGGGGGGCGGGGTTAATTGGTTAATGCAGTAACCGGGGGTGGGAGGGGTTACCGGGTTAATGCTGTAACCGTGGGGGGAGGGGGCAGGGTTAATGTAATAACTGAGGTGAGGGGGTGTTACTGGGTTAATGCAGTAACTGGGGAGGGGGGGTTACTGGGTTAATGCAGTAACTGGGGAAGGGGGGGTTACTGGGTTAATGCAGTAACCGGGGAGGGGGGGGCGGGGTTACTGGGTTAATGCAGTAACTGCCGGAGGGGCGGGGTTACTGGGTTAATGCAGTAACCAGGGAGGGGGGGGTTACTGGGTTAATGCAGTAACCAGGGAGGGGGTGGGTTACTGGGTTAATGCAGTAAACCGCGGGGTGTGGGGTTACTGGGTTAATGCAGTAAACTGTGGGGGGAGGGGTTACCGGGTTAATGCAGTAACCGCGGAGGGGAGGGGTTACTGGGTTAATGCAGTAACCACGAGAGGGGGGTTACTGGGTTAATGCAGTAACTGTGGGGGGAGGGGGGGTTACTGGGTTAATGCAGTAACTGTGGGGGGAGGGGGGGTTACTGGGTTTAATGCAGTAACCGGGGAGGGAGGGGGGGGTTACTGGGTTTAATGCAGTAACCGAGGGGGGGGTGGGGTTACTGGGTTAATGCAGTAACCGCAGGGGGACGGGGTTACTGGGTTAATGCAGTAAACCGCGGGGGTGTGGGGTTACTGGGTTAATGCAGTAACCGGGGAGGGGGGGTGTTTACTGGATTAATGCAGTAGCCAAGGGGGGCGGGGTTACTGGGTTAATGCAGTAACCGGGGGGGGTTACTGGGTTAATGCAGTAACCGCGCGGGGGAGGGGCTTACTGGGTTTATGCAGTAACCGCGGGGGAGCGGGGTTACTGGGTTAATGCAGTAACCGCGGGGAGGGGGGGTTACTGGGGTTAATGCAGTAAACCGGGGGGAGGGTTACTGGGTTAATGCAGTAAACTGGGGGGGGATGGGGTTACTGGGTTAATGCAGTAACTGGGGGGTGGGGTTACTGGGTTAATGCAGTAACTGGGGGATGGGGTTAATGGGTTAATGCAGTAACTGGGGGGGTGGGGTTACTGGGGTAATGCAGTAACTGGGGGGATGGGTTTACTGGGTTAATGCAGTAACTGGGGGATGGGGTTACTGGGTTAATGAAGTAACTGGGGGGATGGGGTTACTGGGTTAATGCAGTAACCGGGGAGGGGGGGTGTTACTGGGTTAATGCAGTAACCGGGGGGAGGGTTACTGGGTTAATGCAGTAACCGGGGGGGAGGGTTACCGGGTTAATGCAGTAACCGGTGGGGGGAGGGGGGTGCGGGGTTAATATAATAAACTGAGGTGAGGGGGGTTTACTGGGTTAATGTAGTAACTGGGGAGGGGTGTTACTGGGTTAATGCAGTATTGGGGAGGCTTACTAGGTTAATGCAGTAACCGAGGGGGGTTACTGGGTTAATGTAGTAACCGGGGGTGGCGGTTTACAGGGCTAATGCAATAACCGACCGTGGGGTGGCTGAGTTAATGCAGTAACCGAGGGGGCGGTTACTGGTTAATGCACTAACTGGGGGGGGGTTACTGGGATAATGCAGTAACTGAGAGGGGGTTACCGGGTTAATGTAGTAAACGGTGGGGGGTGATAGGGTTTAATGCAGTAACTGAGGGAGGGGTTACTGGTTAATGTAGTAATCGAGGGGGGTTATACTAGGAAAACGCAGGAAACCGAGGGGAAGGGGTTACTCGGTTAAATGCAGTAACCGAGGGATGGGTTACCGAATTAATGCAGTAATGGGGGGTTACCGGGTAAATGCAGTAGCCGATGGGAGGGGGGTTTATCCGGTTAATGTAGTAACTGAGGGGGGTGTTTCTGGGTTAAATGTAGTAACCGGGATGGAGGTTTATGGGGCTAATGCAGTAACCGAGTGTGGGGTGGCTGAGGTAATGCAGTAAACCGATGTGGGGGATACCAGGTTAATGCAGTAACCGAGGGTGGGGGTTATCGGGTTAATGATGTAACCGTGGGGGTGGGTTTACCGGGTTACTGCAGTAACTGAGGGAGAGATTTACTGGGTTAATGCAGTAACCGCCGAGGGGCGGGGGCCTTTACCAGGTTGATGCAGTAACCGAAGGGGGGGGGTTACCAGGTTAATGCAGTAACCGAGGGGAGGAGTTACTGCATTAATGTAGTAACCAGGGGGAGGGTTACCAGGTTAATGCAGTAACTGGGGAGCAGGCTTAATGGGTTAATGCAGTAACTGGGGGATGGGGTTACCAGGTTTAATGCAGTAACTGGGAGCAGGCTTAATGGGTTAATGCAGTAACTGGGGGATGGGGTTAATGGGTTAATGCAGGAACTGGGGGGATGGGGTTACTGGGTTAATGCAGTAACTGGGGGATGGGGTTACTGGGTTAATGCAGTAACTGGGGGGATGGGGTTACTGGGTTAATGCAGTAACTGGGGGGGATGGGGTTAATGGGTTAATGCAGTAACTGGGGGGATGGGGTTAATGGGTTAATGCAGTAACTGGGGGGGGATGGGGTTAATGGGTTAATGCAGTAACTGGGGGGTGGGGTTACTGGGTTAATGCAGTAACTGGGGGGGTGGGGTTAATGGGTTAATGCAGTAACTGGGGGGGTGGGGTTACTGGGTTAATGCAGTAACTGGGGGATGGGGTTAATGGGTTAATGCAGTAACTGGGGGGGTGGGGTTAATGGGTTAATGCAGTAACTGGGGGGGTGGGGTTAATGGGTTAATGCAGTAACTGGGTGGGATGGGGTTAATGGGTTAATGCAGTAACTGGGGGGGTGGGGTTAATGGGTTAATACAGTAACTGGGGGGGATGGGGTTACTGGGTTAATGCAGTAACTGGGGGGGATGGGGTTACTGGGTTAATGCAGTAACTGGGGGGATGGGGTTAATGGGTTAATGCAGTAACTGGGGGGGTGGGGTTAATGGGTTAATGCAGTAACTGGGGGGGATGGGGTTACTGGGTTAATGAAGTAACTGGGGGATGGGGTTACTGGGTTAATGAAGTAACTGGGGGGATGGGGTTACTGGGTTAATGCAGTAACTGGGGGGTGGGGTTACTGGGTTAATGCAGTAACTGGGGGATGGGGTTAATGGGTTAATGCAGTAACTGGGGGGGTGGGGTTACTGGGGTAATGCAGTAACTGGGGGGATGGGTTACTGGGTTAATGCAGTAACTGGGGGATGGGGTTACTGGGTTAATGAAGTAACTGGGGGGATGGGGTTACTGGGTTAATGCAGTAACTGGGGGATGGGGTTACTGGGTTAATGAAGTAACTGGGGGATGGGGTTAATGGGTTAATGCAGTAACTGGGGGGATGGGGTTACTGGGTTAATGCAGTAACTGGGGGGATGGGGTTAATGGGTTAATGCAGTAACTGGGGGATGGGGTTACTGGGTTAATGAAGTAACTGGGGGATGGGGTTACTGGGTTAATGCAGTAACTGGGGGGGATGGGGTTAATGGGTTAATGCAGTAACTGGGGGGTGGGGTTAATGGGTTAATGCAGTAACTGGGGGATGGGGTTAATGGGTTAATGCAGTAACTGGGGGGGGTGGGGTTAATGGGTTAATGCAGTAACTGGGGGGGTGGGGTTAATGGGTTAATGCAGTAACTGGGGGGGTGGGGTTAATGGGTTAATGCAGTAACTGGGGGGATGGGGTTACTGGGTTAATGCAGTAACTGGGGGGGATGGGGTTAATGGGTTAATGCAGTAACTGGGGGGGGTGGGGTTACTGGGTTAATGCAGTAACTGGGGGGGTGGGGTTAATGGGTTAATGCAGTAACTGGGGGGTGGGGTTACTGGGTTAATGCAGTAACGGGGGGGATGGGGTTAATGGGTTAATGCAGTAACTGGGGGATGGGTTACTGGGTTAATGCAGTAACTGGGGGGGGTGGGGTTACTGGGTTAATGCAGTAACTGGGGGGTGGGGTTACTGGGTTAATGCAGTAACTGGGGGGGTGGGGTTAATGGGTTAATGCAGTAACTGGGGGGGTGGGGTTACTGGGTTAATGCAGTAACTGGGGGGATGGGGTTAATGGGTTAATGCAGTAACTGGGGGGGTGGGGTTACTGGGTTAATGCAGTAACTGGGGGGGTGGGGTTAATGGGTTAATGAAGTAACTGGGGGGATGGGGTTAATGGGTTAATGCAGTAACTGGGGGGTGGGGTTACTGGGTTAATGCAGTAACTGGGGGGGTGGGGTTAATGGGTTAATGCAGTAACTGGGGGGATGGGGTTAATGGGTTAATGCAGTAACTGGGGGGGATGGGGTTAATGGGTTAATGCAGTAACTGGGGGGGGATGGGGTTACTGGGTTAATGCAGTAACTGGGGGGGATGGGGTTAATGGGTTAATGCAGTAACTGGGGGGTGGGGTTACTGGGTTAATGCAATAACTGGGGGGGATGGGGTTAATGGGTTAATGCAGTAACTGGGGGGTGGGGTTACTGGGTTAATGCAGTAACTGGGGGATGGGGTTACTGGGTTAATGAAGTAACTGGGGGGATGGGGTTAATGGGTTAATGCAGTAACTGGGGGGTGGGGTTACTGGGTTAATGCAGTAACTGGGGGGATGGGGTTAATGGGTTAATGCAGTAACTGGGGGGGGATGGGGTTACTGGGTTAATGCAGTAACTGGGGGGGGGATGGGGTTACTGGGTTAATGCAGTAACTGGGGGGTGGGGTTACTGGGTTAATGCAGTAACTGGGGGATGGGGTTACTGGGTTAATGCAGTAACTGGGGGGGTGGGATTAATGGGTTAATGCAGTAACTGGGGGGATGGGGTTAATGGGTTAATGCAGTAACTGGGGGATGGGGTTAATGGGTTAATGCAGTAACTGGGGGGGATGGGGTTAATGGGTTAATGCAGTAACTGGGGGATGGGGTTACTGGGTTAATGCAGTAACTGGGGGATGGGGTTCATGGGTTAATGCAGTAACTGGGGGGGTGGGGTTACTGGGTTAATGCAGTAACTGGGGGGATGGGGTTAATGGGTTAATGCAGTAACTGGGGGGGTGGGGTTAATGGGTTAATGCAGTAACTGGGGGATGGGGTTAATGGGTTAATGCAGTAACTGGGGGGTGGGGTTAATGGGTTAATGCAGTAACTGGGGGGTGGGGTTAATGGGTTAATGCAGTAACTGGGGGGGTGGGGTTACTGGGTTAATGCAGTAACTGGGGGATGGGGTTACTGGGTTAATGCAGTAACTGGGGGGGTGGGGATAATGGGTTAATGCAGTAACTGGGGGATGGGGTTAATGGGTTAATGCAGTAACGGGGGGGTGGGGTTAATGGGTTAATGCAGTAACTGGGGGATGGGGTTAATGGGTTAATGCAGTAACGGGGGGGTGGGGTTAATGGGTTAATGCAGTAACTGGGGGATGGGGTTACTGGGTTAATGCAGTAACTGGGGGGTGGGGTTAATGGGTTAATGCAGTAACTGGGGGATGGGGTTAATGGGTTAATGCAGTAATTGGGGGGATGGGGTTAATGGGTTAATGCAGTAACTGGGGGGTGGGGTTAATGGGTTAATGCAGTAACTAGGGGGGTGGGGTTACTGGGTTAATGCAGTAACTGGGGGATGGGGTTACTGGGTTAATGCAGTAACTGGGGGGTGGGGTTACTGGGTTAATGCAGTAACTGGGGGGGTGGGGTTAATGGGTTAATGCAGTAACTGGGGGATGGGGTTAATGGGTTAATGCAGTAACTGGGGGGTGGGGTTAATGGGTTAATGCAGTAACTGGGGGGGATGGGGTTACTGGGTTAATGCAGTAACTGGGGGATGGGGTTACTGGGTTAATGCAGTAACTGGGGGGTGGGGTTAATGGGTTAATGCAGTAACTGGGGGATGGGGTTAATGGGTTAATGCAGTAACTGGGGGGTGGGGTTAATGGGTTAATGCAGTAACTGGGGGATGGGGTTACTGGGTTAATGCAGTAACTGGGGGGGATGGGGTTAATGGGTTAATGCAGTAACTGGGGGATGGGGTTACTGGGTTAATGCAGTAACTGGGGGGGTGGGGTTAATGGGTTAATGCAGTAACTGGGGGATGGGGTTACTGGGTTAATGCAGTAACGGGGGGTGGGGTTAATGGGTTAATGCAGTAACTGGGGGGGGGTTACTGGGATAATGCAGTAACTGGGGGATGGGGTTAATGGGTTAATGCAGTAACTGGGGGGGTGGGGTTACTGGGTTAATGCAGTAACTGGGGGGTGGGGTTAATGGGTTAATGCAGTAACTGGGGGATGGGGTTACTGGGTTAATGCAGTAACTGGGGGGATGGGGTTAATGGGTTAATGCAGTAACTGGGGGGGTGGGGTTAATGGGTTAATGCAGTAACTGGGGGGGTGGGGTTAATGGGTTAATGCAGTAACTGGGGGGGGTGGAGTTACTGGGTTAATGCAGTAACTGGGGGGTGGGGTTAATGGGTTAATGCAGTAACTGGGGGGGTGGGGTTAATGGGTTAATGCAGTAACTGGGGGGGGTGGGGTTAATGGGTTAATGCAGTAACTGGGGGATGGGGTTAATGGGTTAATGCAGTAACTGGGGGGTGGGGTTACTGGGTTAATGCAGTAACTGGGGGGGTGGGGTTACTGGGTTAATGCAGTAACTGGGGGATGGGGTTACTGGGTTAATGCAGTAACTGGGGGGTGGGGTTAATGGGTTAATGCAGTAACTGGGGGATGGGGTTAATGGGTTAATGCAGTAACTGGGGGGGTGGGGTTACTGGGTTAATGCAGTAACTGGGGGGGTGGGGTTAATGGGTTAATGCAGTAACTGGGGGGTGGGGTTACTGGGTTAATGCAGTAACTGGGGGGGTGGGATTAATGGGTTAATGCAGTAACTGGGGGGATGGGGTTAATGGGTTAATGCAGTAACTGGGGGATGGGGTTAATGGGTTAATGCAGTAACTGGGGGGGATGGGGTTAATGGGTTAATGCAGTAACTGGGGGGATGGGGTTAATGGGTTAATGCAGTAACTGGGGGATGGGGTTACTGGGTTAATGCAGTAACTGGGGGATGGGGTTAATGGGTTAATGCAGTAACTGGGGGGGTGGGGTTACTGGGTTAATGCAGTAACTGGGGGGATGGGGTTAATGGGTTAATGCAGTAACTGGGGGGGTGGGGTTAATGGGTTAATGCAGTAACTGGGGGATGGGGTTAATGGGTTAATGCAGTAACTGGGGGGTGGGGTTAATGGGTTAATGCAGTAACTGGGGGGGTGGGGTTACTGGGTTAATGCAGTAACTGGGGGATGGGGTTACTGGGTTAATGCAGTAACTGGGGGGGTGGGGTTACTGGGTTAATGCAGTAACTGGGGGATGGGGTTAATGGGTTAATGCAGTAACGGGGGGGTGGGGTTAATGGGTTAATGCAGTAACTGGGGGATGGGGTTAATGGGTTAATGCAGTAACGGGGGGGTGGGGTTAATGGGTTAATGCAGTAACTGGGGGATGGGGTTACTGGGTTAATGCAGTAACTGGGGGGTGGGGTTAATGGGTTAATGCAGTAACTGGGGGATGGGGTTAATGGGTTAATGCAGTAACTGGGGGGTGGGGTTAATGGGTTAATGCAGTAACTGGGGGGGTGGGGTTACTGGGTTAATGCAGTAACTGGGGGGTGGGGTTAATGGGTTAATGCAGTAACTGGGGGATGGGGTTAATGGGTTAATGCAGTAACTGGGGGGGATGGGGTTACTGGGTTAATGCAGTAACTGGGGGATGGGGTTACTGGGTTAATGCAGTAACTGGGGGATGGGGTTACTGGGTTAATGCAGTAACTGGGGGGGTGGGGTTAATGGGTTAATGCAGTAACTGGGGGGGTGGGGTTAATGGGTTAATGCAGTAACTGGGGGATGGGGTTACTGGGTTAATGCAGTAACTGGGGGGGATGGGGTTAATGGATTAATGCAGTAACTGGGGGATGGGGTTACTGGGTTAATGCAGTAACTGGGGGGGTGGGGTTAATGGGTTAATGCAGTAACTGGGGGATGGGGTTACTGGGTTAATGCAGTAACGGGGGGTGGGGTTAATGGGTTAATGCAGTAACTGGGGGGGGGGTTACTGGGATAATGCAGTAACTGGGGGATGGGGTTAATGGGTTAATGCAGTAACTGGGGGGGTGGGGTTACTGGGTTAATGCAGTAACTGGGGGATGGGGTTACTGGGTTAATGCAGTAACTGGGGGGATGGGGTTAATGGGTTAATGCAGTAACTGGGGGGTGGGGTTACTGGGTTAATGCAGTAACTGGGGGGGTGGGGTTACTGGGTTAATGCAGTAACTGGGGGATGGGGTTACTGGGTTAATGCAGTAACTGGGGGGTGGGGTTAATGGGTTAATGCAGTAACTGGGGGATGGGGTTAATGGGTTAATGCAGTAACTGGGGGGGTGGGGTTACTGGGTTAATGCAGTAACTGGGGGGGTGGGGTTAATGGGTTAATGCAGTAACTGGGGGGGTGGGGTTACTGGGTTAATGCAGTAACGGGGGGGTGGGGTTAATGGGTTAATGCAGTAACTGGCGGGGTGGGGTTAATGGGTTAATGCAGTAACTGGGGGGGTGGGGTTACTGGGTTAATGCAGTAACTGGGGGATGGGGTTACTGGGTTAATGCAGTAACTGGGGGATGGGGTTAATGGGTTAATGCAGTAACTGGGGGGGATGGGGTTAATGGGTTAATGCAGTAACGGGGGGGATGGGGTTACTGGGTTAATGCAGTAACCGGGGGGGTGGGGTTACTGGGTTAATGCAGTAACCGGGGTGGTGGGGTTAATGGGTTAATGCAGTAACCGGGGTGATGGGGTTAATGGGTTAATGCAGTAACTGGGGGTGTGGGGTTAATGGGTTAATGCAGTAACTGGGGGGGGTGGGGTTAATGGGTTAATGCAGTAACTGGGGGATGGGGTTAATGGGTTAATGCAGTAACTGGGGGATGGGGTTAATGGGTTAATGCAGTAACTGGGGGGATGGGGTTAATGGGTTAATGCAGTAACTGGGGGGGTGGGGTTACTGGGTTAATGCAGTAACTGGGGGGTGGGGTTACTGGGTTAATGCAGTAACTGGGGGGTGGGGTTAATGGGTTAATGCAGTAACTGGGGGGTGGGGTTACTGGGTTAATGCAGTAACTGGGGGATGGGGTTAATGGGTTAATGCAGTAACTGGGGGGATGGGGTTACTGGGTTAATGCAGTAACTGGGGGATGGGGTTAATGGGTTAATGCAGTAACTGGGGGGATGGGGTTAATGGGTTAATGCAGTAACTGGGGGGGGTGGGGTTAATGGGTTAATGCAGTAACTGGGGGGGGTGGGGTTAATGGGTTAATGCAGTAACTGGGGGGGTGGGGTTACTGGGTTAATGCAGTTACTGGGGGTGGGGTTAATGGGTTAATGCAGTAACTGGGGGGGTGGGGTTACTGGGTTAATGCAGTAACTGGGGGGGGTGGGGTTACTGGGTTAATGCAGTAACTGGGGGGGGGGTTACTGGGTTAATGCAGTAATTGGGGGGATGGGGTTACTGGGTTAATGCAGTAACTGGGGGGTGGGGTTAATGGGTTAATTCAGTAACTGGGGGGATGGGGTTAATGGGTTAATGCAGTAACGGGGGGGTGGGGTTAATGGGTTAATGCAGTAACTGGGGGATGGGGTTAATGGGTTAATGCAGTAACGGGGGGGGTGGGGTTAATGGGTTAATGCAGTAACTGGGGGATGGGGTTACTGGGTTAATGCAGTAACTGGGTGGTGGGGTTAATGGGTTAATGCAGTAACTGGGGGATGGGGTTAATGGGTTAATGCAGTAACTGGGGGGTGGGGTTAATGGGTTAATGCAGTAACTGGGGGGGTGGGGTTACTGGGTTAATGCAGTAACTGGGGGGTGGGGTTAATGGGTTAATGCAGTAACTGGGGGATGGGGTTACTGGGTTAATGCAGTAACTGGGGGGTGGGGTTAATGGGTTAATGCAGTAACTGGGGGGTGGGGTTAATGGGTTAATGCAGTAACTGGGGGGGTGGGGTTACTGGGTTAATGCAGTAACTGGGGGGTGGGGTTAATGGGTTAATGCAGTAACTGGGGGATGGGGTTACTGGGTTAATGCAGTAACTGGGGGATGGGGTTACTGGGTTAATGCAGTAACTGGGGGGGTGGGGTTAATGGGTTAATGCAGTAACTGGGGGGGTGGGGTTAATGGGTTAATGCAGTAACTGGGGGGGTGGAGTTACTGGGTTAATGCAGTAACTGGGGGGTGGGGTTAATGGGTTAATGCAGTAACTGGGGGGGTGGGGTTAATGGGTTAATGAAGTAACTGGGGGGGGTGGGGTTAATGGGTTAATGCAGTAACTGGGGGATGGG
Source organism: Chiloscyllium punctatum (assembly GCF_047496795.1). Lineage (NCBI taxonomy): Eukaryota > Metazoa > Chordata > Chondrichthyes > Orectolobiformes > Hemiscylliidae > Chiloscyllium > Chiloscyllium punctatum. The sequence goes on along the minus strand of NC_092789.1, from coordinate 32,144,963 downwards.
GTTAATGGGTTAATGCAGTAACTGGGGGGTGGGGTTACTGGGTTAATGCAGTAACTGGGGGGGTGGGGTTACTGGGTTAATGCAGTAACTGGGGGATGGGGTTACTGGGTTAATGCAGTAACTGGGGGGTGGGGTTAATGGGTTAATGCAGTAACTGGGGGATGGGGTTAATGGGTTAATGCAGTAACTGGGGGGGTGGGGTTACTGGGTTAATGCAGTAACTGGGGGGGTGGGGTTACTGGGTTAATGCAGTAACGGGGGGGTGGGGTTAATGGGTTAATGCAGTAACTGGCGGGGTGGGGTTAATGGGTTAATGCAGTAACTGGGGGGGTGGGGTTACTGGGTTAATGCAGTAACTGGGGGATGGGGTTACTGGGTTAATGCAGTAACTGGGGGATGGGGTTAATGGGTTAATGCAGTAACTGGGGGGGGTGGGGTTAATGGGTTAATGCAGTAACTGGTGGATGGGGTTAATGGGTTAATGCAGTAACTGGGGGGATGGGGTTAATGGGTTAATGCAGTAACTGGGGGGGTGGGGTTACTGGGTTAATGCAGTAACTGGGGGGTGGGGTTACTGGGTTAATGCAGTAACTGGGGGGTGGGGTTAATGGGTTAATGCAGTAACTGGGGGGTGGGGTTACTGGGTTAATGCAGTAACTGGGGGATGGGGTTAATGGGTTAATGCAGTAACTGGGGGGATGGGGTTACTGGGTTAATGCAGTAACTGGGGGATGGGGTTACTGGGTTAATGCAGTAACTGGGGGGGATGGGGTTAATGGGTTAATGCAGTAACTGGGGGGATGGGGTTAATGGGTTAATGCAGTAACTGGGGGGGGTGGGGTTAATGGGTTAATGCAGTAACTGGGGGGGTGGGGTTACTGGGTTAATGCAGTAACTGGGGGGGTGGGGTTAATGGGTTAATGCAGTAACTGGGGGGGGTGGGGTTACTGGGTTAATGCAGTAACTGGGGGGGGTGGGGTTACTGGGTTAATGCAGTAACTGGGGGGGGGTTACTGGGTTAATGCAGTAACTGGGGGGTGGGGTTAATGGGTTAATGCAGTAACTGGGGGGATGGGGTTAATGGGTTAATGCAGTAACTGGGGGATGGGTTACTGGGTTAATGCAGTAACCGAGGGTAGGGTGGTTTACCAGGTTAATGTAGTAACCAGGGAGAGGGTTGCCAAGTTATTGCAGTAACCAAGGGGGGGTTTACTAGGTTACTGCAGTAACCAAGAGAGTGTGTGTCACTGGGTTAGTATGCAGTAACGGGGGGTAGATTGGGGGTTGGCAGGGAGGGGGTGGAGCTGGGTTAGTATTCAGTAATCGGGGGGGGGTGGGTTGGGGAGGGAGGGGGTGGTGGTGTGTTAGTATGCAGTAATCGGGGGGGGTGTGGGGGGGGAGGGGGTAGTGCTGTGTTAGTATGCAGTAATCGGGGGGTGTGGGTGGGTTGGGGAGGGAGGGGGTAGTGCTGTGTTAGTATGCAGTAATCGGGGGGGGGGTGGGGGGGTTGGGGAGGGAGGGGGTGGTGCTGTGTTAGTATGCAGTAATCGGGGGGGGGTGTGGGGAGGGAGGGGGGTAGTGCTGTGTTAGTATGCAGTAATCGGGGGGGGGGTGGGGGGGTTGGGGAGGGAGGGGGTGGTGCTGTGTTAGTATGCAGTAATCGGGGGGGGGTGTGGGGAGGGAGGGGGTAGTGCTGTGTTAGTATGCAGTAATCGGGGGGGGGGTGGGGGGGTTGGGGAGGGAGGGGGTGGTGCTGTGTTAGTATGCAGTAATCGGGGGGGGGTGGGGGGGTTGGGGGGGGAGGGGGTGGTGCTGTGTTAGTATGCAGTAATCGGGGGGGGGTTGGGGAGGGAGGGGGTGGTGCTGTGTTAGTATGCAGTAATCGGGGGGGGGGTGGGGGGGTTGGGGAGGGAGGGGGTAGTGCTGTGTTAGTATGCAGTAATCGGGGGGGGGGGTGGGTGGGTTGGGGAGGGAGGGGGTGGTGCTGGGTTAGTATGATCCGTGGTCAGTGACAGATCCCTGTTGCGACCAGGAGCTCCTCACTGGGTTAATGTAATCACTGAGATTCCCACCGTTCGGAATAGGTCAACGTTATATCACCGAGGGGCGGCTGCAATCTGACTCAAACCGGCGCCATCACCCTGTACCCCACCCACCCCGCAATCCTCCCCACGCTCCCCCCAACCGTCCCCAGGCCCCTCCCACCCCAACCCTCCCCACACTCACCCCACAATCCTCCCCATGCTCCCACCCCAATCCTCCCCAGGCCTAACCTCGTGGCTCTGCTGCTCTCCCTTAGCCAGGGGGATTGTCTCTGTCTCTCTCTATGTATATGTTTTTCTCTGTGTCCCTCTCAGTGTCTCTCTCTCTGTGTCTCTCCCTCTGTGTGTGTGTGTCTCTCTCTCTGTCTCTCTGTCTATGTGTGTGTGTCTCTCTCTCTCTGTCTCTCTGTCTATGTGTGTGTGTCTCTCTCTCTCTGTCTCTCTGTCTATGTGTGTGTGTCTCTCTCTCTCTCTCTGTCTCTCCCTCTGTGTGTGTGTCTCTCTCTCTCTGTCTCTCTGTCTATGTGTGTGTGTCTCTCTCTCTCTGTCTCTCTGTCTATGTGTGTGTGTCTCTCTCTCTCTGTCTCTCCCTCTGTGTGTGTGTCTCTCTCTCTCTGTCTCTCTGTCTATGTGTGTGTGTGTCTCTCTCTCTCTGTCTCTCTGTCTATGTGTGTGTGTCTCTCTCTCTCTGTCTCTGTGTCTCTTCCTCTGTGTGTGTGTCTCTCTGTCTATGTGTGTGTGTCTCTCTCTCTCTGTCTCTGTGTCTCTTCCTCTGTGTGTGTCTCTCTCTCTCTCTCTCTCTCTGTCTCTCCCTCTGTGTGTGTGTGTCTCTCTCTCTGTCTCTCCCTCTGTGTGTGTGTCTCTCTCTCTCTCTCTGTCTCTGTGTCTCTTCCTCTGTGTGTGTGTCTCTCTCTCTCTCTCTCTCTCTCTCTCTCTGTCTCTCCCTCTGTGTGTGTGTCTCTCTCTCTCTCTCTCTCTCTCTGTCTCTGTGTCTCTTCCTCTGTGTCTCTCTCTCTCTCTCTCTCTCTGTCTCTCCCTCTGTGTGTGTGTGTCTCTCTCTGTCTCTCCCTCTGTGTGTGTGTCTCTCTCTCTCTGTCTCTGTGTCTCTTCCTCTGTGTGTGTGTCTCTCTCTCTCTCTCTCTCTGTGTCTCTCCCTCTGTGTGTGTGTCTCTCTCTCTCTCTCTCTGTGTCTCTCCCTCTGTGTGTGTGTCTCTCTCTCTCTCTCTCTGTGTCTCTCCCTCTGTGTGTGTGTCTCTCTCTCTCTGTCTCTGTGTCTCTTCCTCTGTGTGTGTGTCTCTCTCTCTCTCTCTCTGTGTCTCTCCCTCTGTGTGTGTGTCTCTCTCTCTCTCTCTCTCTCTGTGTCTCTCCCTCTGTGTGTGTGTGTCTCTCTCTCTCTGTCTCTGTGTCTCTCCCTCTGTGTGTGTGTCTCTCTCTCTCTCTCTCTGTGTCTCTTCCTCTGTGTGTGTGTCTCTCTCTCTCTCTCTCTCTCTCTGTGTCTCTCCCTCTGTGTGTGTGTGTGTCTCTCTCTCTCTCTGCCCCTCCATCAGTGTGTGTGTGTGTGTCTCTCTCTCTCTGTGTCTCTGTCTATCTCTCTCTCTCTCCCTCTCTGTGTCTCCGCCCCATTACCCCTCACCCTCCCCACGCTCTCCCACCTCTGCACCGTCTCCCCTTCTCCCAATCCTCCTCCCACTTCGCTCCCAAACTCTCCCGCCCACCCCTCGGCGCTCCATCTCCCCCCCCCACCCCCTCTCCCCGAAATGATCAGACCATCGAGCTCGGGTTCGGGCATGTCCTGGTCGCTTGCACGTTTCTCTTTTTCTCTCTCTCTCTCTCTCTGTGTCTGTGTCTGTCTCTCCGTCCGTCTCCCCTCTCATCGGAAGGTCCAGAACGGCATCAGGCCCCGCACCTCCTTCTCGTAGACGCTGGGCACCATGCCCAGGGGCGAGGGCACCATGCGGACCGTGTTCTTGCCGAAGATCCGCCTCTCGTAGTCGATCAGCTGGCGCCAGAAGCCGTAGTTGGGCCGGATGACCGGGCGGCGGGAGCGCACCCAGCCGTGGGCGTCCAGCAGGCTCTGCTTGTGGTGCTTCATCAGGTAGGCGATGCACAGCGTGGCCGAGCGGCTGACCCCCGCCACGCAGTGCACCAGGGTGCGCCCACTGCGCCGCGACACCTCCTGGACCTTGTCAGCGACCGTGTCGAAATAGAGGGAGAGCGGGGCGTGGGGGAGGTCGGGCAGGGGCACCTTGACGAACTCCACGTCCGCCCAGCGCGGGCTGGCCAGCTCCAGGGTGGCGTTGACGATGCAGGTGATGCCCCGGGTGTAGACCGCGTGCCGGTTGGACGCCACGTTGCCGCTGCTCAGGAACAGCGAGGGGGTGATCTGCGCGATGCCCCCCAGGCCGGCCAGGGCCAGGCTGCCCGGCCCGAACAGGGGGTAGGCCTGAGTCCGGGCAGGGGGCAGGGAGCTCCATCCCCCCCCCTGCCGAGAGCTTCCGCCCCGATCGCTCATGGAGGGGCAACTGCGGCAACGCACAAGAGGCGGCTCGGGGTCACGGCCGGGGGGTAGCAGACCACTGGCTCGCTGCTCATTGAAACTGTGGGGGTGGGGGGGGGGGTGGGGGAGAGAGGGAGAGAGGAAAGGGGAGAGAGAGGGGAAGGGGGGGAGAGAGAGAGAGAGAGAGAGAGAGGGGAAGGGGAGAGAGGGGAAGGGGGAGAGAGAGAGAGAGAGGGGAAGGGAAGAGAGAGGGGAAGGGGGAGAGAGAGAGAGGGGAAAGGGGAGAGAGAGAACGAGAGGGGAAGGGGGAGAGAGAGAGAGGGGAAAGGGGAGAGAGAACGAGAGGGGAAGGGGGAGAGAGAGAGAGGGGAAAGGGGAGAGAGAGAACGAGAGGGGAAGGGGGAGAGAGAACGAGAGGGGAAGGGGGAGAGAGAACGAGAGGGGAAGGGGGAGAGAGAACGAGAGGGGAAGGGAAGAGAGAGAAGGGAAGGGGGAGAGAGAGAGAGAGAGGGGAAGGGAAGAGAGAGAGGGGAAGGGGGAGAGAGAGAGAGAGAGGGGAAGGGAAGAGAGAGAGGGGAAGGGGGAGAGAGAGAGAGGGGAAAGGGGAGAGAGAGAACGAGAGGGGAAGGGGGAGAGAGAACGAGAGGGGAAGGGGGAGAGAGAACGAGAGGGGAAGGGGAGAGAGAGAGAACGAGAGGGGAAGGGGGAGAGAGAGAGAGGGGAAAGGGGAGAGAGAGAACGAGAGGGGAAGGGGAGAGAGAGAACGAGAGGGGAAAGGGGAGAGAGAGGGGAAGGGGGGGAGAGAGAGAGAGAGAGGGGAAGGGAAGAGAGAGAGGGGAAGGGGGAGAGAGAGAGGGGAAGGGAAGAGAGAGAGGGGAAGGGGGAGAGAGAGAGAGGGGAAAGGGGAGAGAGAGAACGAGAGGGGAAGGGGGAGAGAGAACGAGAGGGGAAGGGGGAGAGAGAACGAGAGGGGAAGGGGGAGAGAGAGAACGAGAGGGGAAGGGGAGAGAGAGAACGAGAGGGGAAAGGGGAGAGAGAGAGAACGAGAGGGGAAGGGGAGAGAGAGAACGAGAGGGGAAAGGAGAGAGAGAGAACGAGAGGGGAAGGGGGAGAGAGAACGAGAGGGGAAGGGGGAGAGAGAGAACGAGAGGGGAAGGGGGAGAGAGAGAACGAGAGGGGAAGGGGGAGAGAGAGAGGGGGGAAGGGGAGAGAGAGAACGAGAGGGGAAAGGGAGAGAGAACGAGAGGGGAAAGGGGAGAGAGAGAGAACGAGAGGGGAAGGGGGAGAGAGAGAACGAGAGGGGAAAGGGAGAGAGAGAGAGAACGAGAGGGGAAGGGGTAGAGAGAGAACGAGAGGGGAAGGGGTAGAGAGAGAACGAGAGGGGAAAGGGAGAGAGAACGAGAGGGGAAAGGGGAGAGAGAGAGAACGAGAGGGGAAGGGGGAGAGAGAGAACGAGAGGGGAAAGGGAGAGAGAACGAGAGGGGAAAGGGGAGAGAGAGAACGAGATGGGAAAGGGAGAGAGAACGAGAGGGGAAGGGGAGAGAGAGAACGAGAGGGGAAGGGGGAGAGAGAGAACGAGAGGGGAAGGGGAGAGAGAGAACGAGAGGGGAAGTGGGAGAGAGAACGAGAGGGGAAAGGGGAGAGAGAGAACGAGATGGGAAAGGGAGAGAGAACGAGAGGGGAAGGGGAGAGAGAGGACGTGAGGGGAAAGGGGGAGAGAGAGAACGAGAAGGGAAGGGGAGAGAGACAACGAGAGGGGAAGGGGGAGAGAGAGGGGAAAGGGGAGAGAGAACGAGAGGGGAAGGGGTAGAGAGAGAACGAGAGGGGAAAGGGAGAGAGAACGAGAGGGGAAAGGGGAGAGAGAGAGAGAACGAGAGGGGAAGGGGGAGAGAAAGAACGAGAGGGGAAAGGGAGAGAGAACGAGAGGGGAAAGGGAGAGAGAACGAGAGGGGAAAGGGGAGAGAGAGAACGAGATGGGAAAGGGAGAGAGAACGAGATGGGAAGGGGAGAGAGAGAACAAGAGGGGAAGGGGAGAGAGAGAACGAGAGGAGAAGGTGGAGAGAGAACGAGAGGGGAAAGGGGAGAGAGAACGAGAGGGGAAAGGGGAGAGAACGAGAGGGGAAGGGGACAGAGAGAACGAGAGGGGAAGGGGAGAGAGAGAACGAGAGGGGAAGGGGAGAGAGAACGAGAGAGGAAAGGGGAGAGAGAATGAGAGGGGAAGGTGAGAGAGAGAACGTGAGGGGAAAGGGGGAGAGAGAGAATGAGAAGGGAAGGGGAGAGAGAGAACGAGAGGGGGAGGGGAGAGAGACAACGAGAGGGGAAGGGGGAGAGAGAGAACGACAGGGGAAGGGGAGAGAGAGAGAACAAGAGGGGAAGGGGAGAGAGAACGAGAGGGGAAAGGGGAGAGAGAACGAGAGGGGAAGGGGAGAGAGAGAACGAGAGGGGAAGGGGAGAGAGAACGTGAGTGGAAAGGGGGAGAGAGAGAACGAGAGGGGAAGGGAGAGAGAGAACGAGAGGGAGAGGGAGAGAGAACGAGAGGGGAAGGGGAGAGAGAACGAGAGGGGAAAGGGGAGAGAGAGAACGAGAGGGGAAAGGGGAGAGAGAGAACGAGAGGGGAAAGCGGAGAGAGAACGAGAGGGGAAGGGGAGAGAGAGAATGAGAGGGGAAGGGAGAGAGAGAACGAGAGGGGAAAGGGGAGAGAGAGAGAACGAGAGGGGAAGGGGAGAGAGAGAACAAGAGGGGAAGGGAGAGAGAGAACGAGAGGGGAAGGGGAGAGAGAGAACGAGAGGGGGAGGGGAGAGAGACAACGAGAGGGGAAGGGGGAGAGAGAGAACGAGAGGGGGAGGGGAGAGAGAACGAGAGGGGAAAGGGGAGAGAGAACGAGAGGGGAAGGGGGAGAGAGAGAACGAGAGGGGAAGGGAGAGGGAGAGAGAACGAGAGGGGAAGGGGAGAGAGAATGAGAGGGGAAGGGGAGAGAGAGAATGAGAGGGGAAGGGAGAGAGAGAACGAGAGGGGAAAGGGGAGAGAGAGAGAACAAGAGGGGAAGGGGGAGAGAGAACGAGAGGGGAAAGGGGAGAGAGAGAGAACGAGAGGGGAAGGGGGGGAGAGAGAGAACGAGAGGGGAAGGGGGAGAGAGAATGAGAGGGGAAGGGGGAGAGAGAACGAGAGGGGAAAGGGGAGAGAGAGAACGAGAGGGGAAGGGGAGAGAGAACGAGAGGGGAAGGGGGAGAGAGAAAGAGAGGGGAAGGGGGAGAGAGAACGAGAGGGGAAAGGGGAGAGAGAACGAGAGGGGAAGGGGGAGAGAGAACGAGAGGGGAAGGGGGAGAGAGAACGAGAGGGGAAGGGGGAGAGAGAACGAGAGGGGAAAGGGGAGAGAGAACGAGAGGGGAAGGGAAGAGAGAACGAGAGGGAAAGGGGAGAGACAGAACGAGAGGGAAAGGGGAGAGACAGAACGAGAGGGGAAGGGGGAGAGAGAGCGAGAGGGGAAGGGGGAGGGAGAGGGATTATAACAGATTAGATTCCCTCCAGCCCAACGGCTCTACACCGACCCTCCAAAGAGTCACCCGCCCATACCTATTCCCCCCCCCCACCGAGTAATCCACCGAATGGTACAGGAGCCCCGCACTGTGGGAGGGTCAGTGCTGAGGGAGCCCCGCACTGTGGGAGGGTCAGTGCTGAGGGAGCCCCGCACTGTGGGAGGGTCAGTGCTGAGGGAGCCCCACACTGTGGGAGGGTCAGTGCTGAGAGAGCCCCGCACTGTGGGAGGGTCAGTGCGGAGGGAGACCCACACTGTGGGAGGGTCAGTGCTGAGGGAGCTCCACACTGTGGGAGGGTCAGTGCTGAGGGAGCCCCACACTGTGGGAGGGTCAGCGCTGAGGGAGCCCCACACTGTGGGAGGGTCAGTGCTGAGGGAGCCCCTCACTGTGGGAGGGTCAGCGCTGAGGGAGCCCCACACTGTGGGAGGGTCAGTGCTGAGGGAGCCCCGCACTGTGGGAGGGTCAGTGCTGAGGGAGCCCCACACTGTGGGAGGGTCAGTGCTGAGGGAGCCCCGCACTGTGGGAGGGTCAGTGCGGAGGGAGACCCACACTGTGGGAGGGTCAGTGCTGAGGGAGCTCCACACTGTGGGAGGGTCAGTGCCGAGGGAGCCCCACACTGTGGGAGGGTCAGTGCTGAGGGAGCCCCATACTGTGGGAGGGTCAGTGCTGAGGGAGCCCCATACTGTGGGAGGGTCAGTGCTGAGGGAGCCCCACACTGTGGGAGGGTCAGTGCTGAGGGAGCCCCACACTGTGGGAGGGTCAGCGCTCAGGGAGCCCCGCACTGTGGGAGGGTCAGTGCCGAGGGAGCTCCACACTGTGGGAGGGTCAGTGCTGAGGGAGCCCCGCACTGTGGGAGGGTCAGTGCCGAGGGAGCCCCGCACTGTGGGAGGGTCAGTGCCGAGGGAGCCCCGCACTGTGGGAGGGTCAGTGCCGAGGGAGCCCCGCACTGTGGGAGGGTCAGTGCCGAGGGAGCCCCGCACTGTGGGAGGGTCAGTGCCGAGGGAGCCCCGCACTGTGGGAGGGTCAGTGCCGAGGGAGCCCCGCACTGTGGGAGGGTCAGTGCTGAGGGAGCCCCGCACTGTGGGAGGGTCAGTGCTGAGGCAGCCCCGCACTGTGGGAGGGTCAGTGCTGAGGGAGCCCCTCACTGTGGGAGGGTCAGTGCTGAGGGAGCCCCGCACTGTGGGAGGGTCAGTGCTGAGGGAGCCCCGCACTGTGGGAGGGTCAGCGCTGAGGGAGCCCCACACTGTGGGAGGGTCAGTGCTGAGGGAGCCCCGCACTGTGGGAGGGTCAGCGCTGAGGGAGCCCCACACTGTGTGAGGGTCAGTGCTGAGTTAGCCCCGCACTGTGGGAGGGTCAGTGCTGAGGGAGCCCCACACTGTGGGAGGGTCAGCACCGAGGGAGCCCCGCACTGAGGGAGGGTCAGTGCTGTGGGAGCCCCACACTGTGGGAGGGTCAGCACCGAGGGAGCCCCGCACTGAGGGAGGGTCAGTGCTGAGGGAGTCCCGTACTGTGGGAGGGTCAGTGCTGAGGGAGTCCCGTACTGTGGGAGGGTCAGCACCGAGGGAGCCCCGCACTGTGGGAGGGTCAGCGCTGAGGGAGTCCCGTACTGTGGGAGGGTCAGTGCTGAGGGAGTCCCGTACTGTGGGAGGGTCAGTGCTGAGGGAGTCCCGTACTGTGGGAGGGTCAGTGCTGAGGGAGCCCCGCACTGAGGGAGGGGCAGCGCTGAGGGAGCCCTGCACTGTGGGAGGGTCAGTGCTGAGGGAGCCCCGCACTGTGGGAGGGTCAGTGCTGAGGGAGCCACGCACTGAGGGAGAGTCAGTGCTGAGGGAGCCCCACACTGTGGGAGGGTCAGTGCTGAGGGAGCCCCACACTGTGGGAGGGTCAGTGCTGAGGGAGCCCCACACTGTGGGAGGGTCAGTGCTGAGGGAGCCCCACACTGTGGGAGGGTCAGTGCTGAGGGAGCCCCCACTCTGTGGGAGGGTCAGTGCTGAGGGAGCCGCGCACTGTGGGAGGGTCAGCGCTGAGGGAGCCCCTCACTGAGGGAGGGTCAGCGCTGAGGGAGCCCCAGACTGTGGGAGGGTCAGTGCCGAGGGAGCCCCGCACTGTGGGAGGGTCAGTGCCGAGGGAGCCCCACACTGTGGGAGGGTCAGTGCTGAGGGTGCCCCACACTGTGGGAGGGTCAGTGCTGAGGGAGCCACGCACTGTGGGAGGGTCAGTGCTGAGGGAGCCCCGCACTGTGGGAGGGTCAGTGCTGAGGGAGCCCCACACTGTGGGAGGGTCAGTGCTGAGGGAGCCCCCACTCTGTGGGAGGGTCAGTGCTGAGGGAGCCCCGCACTGTGGGAGGGTCAGTGCTGAGGGAGCCCCTCACTGAGGGAGGGTCAGCGCTGAGGGAGCCCCGCACTGAGGGAGGGTCAGTGCTGAGGGAGCCCCACACTGTGGGAGTGTCAGTGCCGAGGGAGCCCCGCACTGTGGGAGGGTCAGTGCTGAGGGAGCCCCGCACTGTGGGAGGGACAGTGCTGAGGGAGCCCCACACTGAGGGAGGGTCAGTGCCGAGGGAGCCCCGCACTGTGGGAGGGTCAGTGCTGAGGGAGCCACGCACTGTGGGAGGGTCAGTGCTGAGGGAGCCCCGCACTGTGGGAGGGTCAGTGCCGAGGGAGCCCCTGGGAGGGTCAGTGCTGAGGGAGCCCCACACTGTGGGAGGGTCAGTGCTGAGGGAGCCCCACACTGTGGGAGGGTCAGTGCTGAGGGAGCCCCTCACTGTGGGAGGGTCAGTGCTGAGGGAGCCCCGCACTGTGGGAGGGTCAGTGCCGAGGAAGCCCCGCACTGTGGGAGGGTCAGTGCTGAGGGAGCCCCGCACTGTGGGTGGGTCAGTGCTGAGGGAGCCCCACACTGTGGGAGGGTCAGTGCTGGGGGAGCCCCACACTGTGGGAGGGTCAGGGCTGAGGGAGCCCCACACTGTGGGAGGGTCAGTGCCGAGGGAGCCCCACACTGTGGGAGGGTCAGTGCTGGGGGAGCCCCACACTGTGGGAGGGTCAGTGCCGAGGGAGCCCCGCACTGTGGGAGGGTCAGTGCTGAGGGAGCCCCACACTGTGGGAGGGTCAGTGCTGGGGGAGCCCCACACTGTGGGAGGGTCAGGGCTGAGGGAGCCCCACACTGTGGGAGGGTCAGTGCCGAGGGAGCCCCACACTGTGGGAGGGTCAGTGCTGGGGGAGCCCCACACTGTGGGAGGGTCAGTGCTGAGAGTGGGTCGGTGCTGAGGGAGGGGTCAGGGTTGAGGGAGGGTGTCAGTGCTGAGGGAGGTAAATGCTGAGGGAGAGTCGGTGCCGAGGGAGGGGTCAGTGCCGAGGGAGGGTCAGTGCTGAGAGAGGGACAGTGCCGAGGGAGGGTCCAGGCTGAGGGAGGGGTCAGTGCTGAGGGTCAGTGCTGTGGGAGGGGTCAATTCTGAGGCCGGGGTCGGCGCTGAGGGAGGGGTCAGTGTTGAGGGAGAGGTCAGTGTTGGAGGAGGGGTCAGTGCCGTGGGAGGGGTCAGTGCCGAGGGAGGGTTCAGTACCGAGGGAGGGTTCAGTACCGAGGGAGGTTAAGGGCCGAGGGAGGGTCAGCGCCAAGGGAGGGTCATTGTTGAGGGAGGGGTCCGTGCCGAGGGAGCGGTCAGCGCCGAGGGAGGGGTCAGTGCCGAGGGAGGGTCAGTGCCGAGGGAAGGGTCAGTGTTGAGGGAGGGGTCAGTGCTGAGGGAGGGTCAGTGCTGAGGGAGGGGTCAGCGCCGAGTGAGGGGTCAGCGCCGAGTGAGGGGTCAGTGTTGAGGGAGGGGTCAGTGCTGAGGGAGGGGTCAGTTCTGAGGGAGGGGTCAGTGCCGAGTGAGGGGTCAGTGCCGAGGGACGGTCAGTGTTGAGGGAGGGGTCAGTGCCGAGGGAAGGGTCAGTGTTGAGGGAGGGGTCAGTACCGAGGGAAGGGTCAGCGCCGTGGGAGGGGCAGGGCTGAGGGAGGTTCGGTGCTGAGAGAGGGGTCAATGCTGAGGGAGCGGTCAATGCTGAGGGAGGGGTCAGCACTGAGTGAGGGTGAGTGTTGAGGGAGGATCAGTGCTGAGGGAGGGTCAGGGTCGAGGGAGGGGTCAGGGTCGAGGGAGGGGTCAGGTTCAAGGGAGGGGTCAGCGCCGAGGGAGGGTCAGCACCGAGAGAGGGTTCAGTGCTGAGGGAGGGTCAGCGCTGTGGGAGTGTTCAGTGCTGAGGGAGCGGTCGGTGCTGAGGGAGCGGTCGGTGCTGAGGGAGGGGTCAGTGCCACGGGAGGGTCAGTGCTGAGGGTGGGGTCAGTGCTGAGGGAGCGGTCAGTGGTGAGGGAGGGGTCAGCGCTGAGGGAGGGGTCAGTGCTGATGGAGGGGTCAGTGCCACGGGAGGGTCAGTGCCGAGGGAGCGGTCAGTGGTGAGGGAGGGGTCAGTGCTGATGGAGGGGTCAGTGCTGAGGGAGGGTCAGTGCTGAGGGTGGGGTCAGTGCCGAGGGAAGGTCAGGGCCGAGGGAGCGGTCAGCGCTGAGGGAGGGGTCAGCGCTGAGGAATGGGTCAGTGCTGAGGTAGGGTCAGTGCCGAGGGAGGGGTCAGCGCTGAGGGAGGGTCGGTGCTGAGGGAGGGTCGGTGCTGAGGGAGGGTCAGTGCTGAGGGAGGGTCAGTGCTGATGAAGGGTCAGGGCCGGGGGAGGGTCAGAGCTGCGGGAGGGTCAGTGCCGAGGGAGGGGTCAGTGCCGAGGGACAGTCAGTGTTGAGGGAGGGGTCAGTGCCGAGGGAGGGGTCAGTGCCGAGGGAGGGGTCAGTGTTGAGGGAGGGGTCAGCGCTGAGGGAGGGTCAGTGCTGAGGGAGGGTCAGTGCCGAGGGAGGGGTCAGCGCTGAGGGAGGGTCAGAGCTGCGGGAGGGTCAGCGCTGAGGGATGGTTCAGTGCCGAGGGAGGGTCAGTGTTGAGGGAGGGGTCAGTGCCAAGGGAGGGGTCAGTGTTGAGGGAGGGGTCAGCGCCGAGGGAGGGTCAGAGCTGCGGGAGGGTCAGTGCCGAGGGAGCGGTCAGTGCCGAGGGAGGGGTCAGTGTTGAGGGAGGGGTCAGCGCTGAGGGATGGGTCAGTGCTGAGGGAGGGTCAGTGCCGAGGGAGGGGTCAGCGCTGAGGGAGGGTCGGTGCTGAGGGACGGTCAGTGCCGAGGGAGGGGTCAGTGCCGATGAAGGGTCAGTGCCGAGGGAGGGTCAGTGCCGAGAAGGGAGGGTCAGTGCCGATGAAGGGTCAGTGCCGAGGGACAGTCAGTGCCGAGAAGGGAGGGTCAGTGCCGAGGGAGGGGTCAGTGCCGAGGGAGCGGTCAGTGCCAAGGGAGGGAGGGGTCAGTGCCGAGGGAGGGAGGGGTCAGTGCCGAGGGAGGGGTCAGTGCCGAGAAGGGAGGGTCAGTGCCGAGGGAGGGTCAGTGCCGAGGGAGGGTCAGTGCCGAGGGGGGGAGCGGTCAGTGCCGAGGGGGGGAGCGGTCAGTGCCGAGGGAGCGGTCAGTGCCGAGGGGGGGTCAGTGCCGAGGGAGGGTCAGTGCCGAGGGAGCGGTCAGTGCTGGGGGAGCGGTCAGTGCCGAGGGAGCGGTCAGTGCTGAGGGAGGGTCAGTGCCGAGAGGGGGAGCGGTCAGTGCCGAGGGAGCGGTCAGTGCCGAGGGGGGAGCGGTCAGTGCCGAGGGAGGGTCAGTGCCGAGGGAGCGGTCAGTGCTGAGGGAGGGTCAGTGCCAAGGGGGGGAGCGGTCAGTGCCGAGGGAGCGGTCAGTGCCGAGGGGGGAGCGGTCAGTGCCGAGGGAGCGGTCAGTGCCGAGGGAGCGGTCAGTGCCGAGGGGGGAGCGGTCAGTGCCGAGGGAGCAGTCAGTGCCGAGGGGGGAGCGGTCAGTGCCGAGGGGGGAGCGGTCAGTGCCGAGGGAGCGGTCAGCGCCGAGGGAGCGGTCAGTGCCGAGGGGGGAGCGGTCAGTGCCGAGGGAGCGGTCAGTGCCGAGGGGGGAGCGGTCAGTGCCGAGGGAGAGGTCAGTGCCGAGGGAGGGTCAGTGCCGAGGGAGCGGTCAGTGCCGAGGGAGCGGTCAGTGCCGAGGGAGCGGTCAGTGCCGAGGGGGGGAGCGGTCAGTGCCGAGGGAGCGGTCAGTGAAGGCGAGGCCGTTTACCTGAGCTGCCGTTCCGCTCCCATCCAGACCAGCGCGGCCAGCTCCCTCCTCCTCCTCCTCCTCCTCCTCCTCCTCACCCCGTCCCCTCGGCGGTAGGGCTCAGCGGAGGCCCGCAGCAGGCCGTGCCACCTCCGGCCTGGCTGAGGCACCCTCCACCTCAGCACCCTCACCCTCCGCTTCCTCCTGCTCCTCCTCGGATCCTCGGCGGCCCAGCTCTGACACCTGGTCATCTCGAGAGATACACCCCCACCCCCCCACCCCCCCCTACCGCTGCGTGTGTACACCCAGAGACAGAGACAAACCCCACCCCCTCCCCTCCCCTCCCCTCCCCTCCCCTCCCCTCCAACCCCCCTCCCCCGTTACCTGCTCTCACAAAGACCAGAGGAGGGGTGTCCTGGTTACTGAGCAAGAGCAAGGGTCAGACAGGGGGTAGTGTGGACACAGTGGGGAGGGTGGGGGGGGTTGGGGTTTATTTTTTTGCGGGAGGGTAGGGGGGGGGCTACGCTATCACTGGGACCCTCGGGCCGTGCGGAGGGTGGGTGGTCTGGATTCTCTGGGAGGTGGGCGACTCTCTCTCTCTCTCTCTCTCTCGGTCTCGATCTCTCTGCGGGCGGGGGGAGGGGCGTTAAGGTTGCAGTTGGTGGGGGGGGGGGGGGGTGGGGGAGGAGGTGTTGCGGGGGGGGGAGGGCTACATCGCCACAGGGTGGGTGGGTGGGTGGGTGTGGGTGAGGGGGTAAACAAACAGACCGTCGTCACGACGACGCTGGGGAGGGGAGGGGAGGGGAGGGGGTGCTGTCAGATAATCACGACAATGGCGTTGACTGAAGGGGGGATGGTCCGAGATGGAGGTGACCGGGGGGGGGGGGGGGTGGGAGTAGTGGGGGGTGGGGGGGGGGAGGGAAGAGGGAAAGGGATGGAGAAGCTGGGGGGAGGGGGATAGAGGGAGAGATAGAGAGGGAGATTGGGAGGGAGGGATGGAGAGAGAGGAGAGGGATAGAGAGAGGAGAGGGAGGGATAGAGAGGGGGAGAGGGGAAGGAGGGATGGAGAGAGGAGAGAGAGAGGGAGAGGGGAAGGAGGGAGAGAGGAGAGGAGAGGGAGGGATAGAGAGAGGGAGAGGGGTGGGAGGGATGGGGGAGAGTGGGAGGGAGGGATGGAGAGAGGGAGAGAGAGAGGAGAGGGGAAGGAAGGAGAGAGGAGAGGGAGGGATAGAGAGAGGGAGAGGGGTAGGAGGGATGGAGTGAGGAGAGAGAGGAGGGTGGAGAGTGGGAGAGAGGAGAGGGAGGGATAGAGAGAGGGAGAGGGGTAGGAGGGATGGAGAGAGGAGAGAGAGAGGGAGAGGGGAAGGAGGGAGAGAGGAGAGGAGAGGGAGGGATAGAGAGAGGGAGAGGGGTGGGAGGGATGGGGGAGAGTGGGAGGGAGGGATGGAGAGAGGGAGAGAGAGAGGAGAGGGAGGGATAGAGAGAGGGAGAGGGGAAGGAAGGAGAGAGGAGAGGGAGGGATAGAGAGAGGGAGAGGGGTAGGAGGGATGGAGTGAGGAGAGAGAGGAGGGTGGAGAGTGGGAGAGAGGAGAGGGAGGGATAGAGAGAGGGAGAGGGGTAGGAGGGATGGAGTGAGGAGAGAGAGGAGGGTGGAGAGTGGGAGAGAGGGATAGAGAGAGGGAGGAATGGAGAGAGGAGAGAGGGATGGAGAGAGGAGGGAGGGAGAGGGGAGGGATGGATGGGGGAGAGTGGGAGGGAGGGATGGATGGAGAGAGGGAGAGAGGAGGAGGGGGGGTGGAGAGTCGGAGAGAGGGATAGAGAGAGGGAGGAATGGAGAAAGGAGGGAGGGAGGGCGAGGGGAGGGAGGGATAGGGGAGAGTGGGAGGGAGGGATAGAGAGGGGAAGGACTGATGGAGAGAGGGAGGGAGGGGTGGAGAATGGGAGAGAGGGATAGAGGGGGAGAGTGGGAGGAGGAATGGAGAGAGGGCGGAGGGAGGGATGGAGCGAGGGAGAGTGGGAGGGAGGGATAGAGAGTGGGAGGGAGGGGTGGAGAGTGGGAGAGAGGGATGGAGAGAGAGGAGGGAGGGATGGAGAGAGAAGGGATGGAGAGTGGGAGGTGTTCGAAACAAAATTCAATAAAATTTAAACGAGACCACCCAAGCTGGCAACAGGACAATTTATTCTACCATTTGCAGAGAGCAATTGAAGTGATGATTATTCAAACTACGACACAGTTATACTTCTGAGCTGCTTTCTCCCAACTCCTGCTTCACCCAATCTCTCTCGGTATTTGGCCTCTGCCCATCTCTGCCCCACGCCCATTGCCCCCTTCCCCAGGTTGGTAACCTTCCTGTCTGGAAGAGCTGGCACACACATTAATTTGTCGACAGTACCATCAAAATCTGGTTTTCTGTCAATTCTGCTGCTCCGGTCCATCCTCGGACATTTCATGAACTTGTATCATTTTGTATAGCCCACGCGCTTCGGTTATCTCAGCTTTTTGCTGAAAACGTAATTCTAAAAAGGAAGTTATTTGCTATAATAATTACACACCAAAGTTAGTATTTAATTAACCACAATTGTACACTGAAAGGTAGAGATTCTCTTCCCTAAATACCGGCAGGGTTAATAATTCTCTTGCTGTATGCTTTTTCTAAACTGCAAAAACATTTCTAACAGAGGGAGGGATTCAAAGAGGGAGAGAGCAATGGGGGAGAGAAGGAGAGAGAGAGAGAGGGAGACTGGGAGGGAGGGATGGAGAGAGGGAGAGGGAGGGATAGCGAGAGGGTGGGAGAGAGGAGACCAAGGGAGGGATAGAGAGAGGGACAGAGGAAGGGAGAGGGAAAGGAGAGGTAGAGAGAGCGAGGGAGCGATAAAGAGAGGAGAAGGAGGGAGGGAGGGAGGGGACAGAGGAAGAGATAGAGGGACGGAGGGAGAGGGGAAAGAGGGATGGAGAGAGAGGGAGGGAGAAAGGAGGAAGAGATAGAGAGGGAAGGAGGGAGAGGGGAAAGAGGGATGGAGAGAGGGAGGGAGGAGACAGAGGAAGAGATAGAGGGACGGAGGGAGAGGGGAAAGAGGGATGGAGAGAGGGAGGGAGGGATAGAGAGTGGGAGGGA
>NC_092789.1:32094125-32127546 GCF_047496795.1 Chiloscyllium punctatum | reverse complement strand
GCCCTGACAGACACACACACACACGCTGACAGACACACAGTGACATAGACACACAGGAACACAGACACACACACACACACTGCCAGACACACACACACAGTGACACAGACACAGTGACACAGAGACACACATACGCAGACAGTGCCAGGGACACACACACACACAGTGACAGACACATACACAGTGACACAGACACACACACACACACACACACACACACAGTGACAGGGACACACACAGTGACACAGACACAGATACACACAGTGACACAGATACACACAGGGACAGGGACACAGACACACACGCAGTGACAGACACACACCGACACACACAGTGACATAGACACACAGGAACACAGACACACACACACACACACACACAGACACACACTGCCAGACACAGACACAGTGACACAGAGACACACACAGTGACACAGAGACACATACGCAGACAGTGCCAGACACACACAGGAACACACACACACATAGTGACACACACACATAGTGACACAGACAGTGACACAGACACACACACACACACAGCCAGACACACACACAGTGACACAGAGACACACACAGACACACACAGTGACACACACACACAGTGACACACACACACAGTGACACAGACAGATTGAGAGAGACAGACACACACACACAGTGAGTGACACAGACACAGTGACACAGAGACACACACACACACACACACACAGTGACACAGACAGATTGAGACACACACACACAGTGAGTGACACACACACACAGGGACACAGACACACACACACACCCAGTGACACACACACAGGGACACAGACACACACACACACACACACACCCAGTGACATAGTGACACACATACACATACCCAGTGACACACACCCAGTGACACAGTGACACACACACCCAGTGACACAGACACAGTGACACACACCCAGTGACACAGACACACCCCCAGTGACACAGACACACAGACAGATTGAGAGACACACACACAGACAGATTGAGAGAGACACACACACAGTGACACAGACACACACACAGTAACACACACACACACACCCCCCCAGTGACACAGACACAGGGACACACACACAAGGACAGATTGAGAGAGGGACGCACACATACAGTGACACAGACACACACACACAGACAGATTGAGAGAGAGAGAGACAGTGACACAGACACACACACACCCCCAGTGACACAGACACAGGGACACACACACAGTGACAGATTGAGAGAGAGAGACACACATACAGTGACACAGACACACAGTGACACAGATTGAGAAAGAGACACACAGGGATACAGACACACACACACACACACACACGCACACAGTGCAGACACACACACGCGCGCGCACGCACACACGGGGGTGCAGACACACACAAACGCGCACACACACACACACACACAGTGCAGACGCACACACACACACACAGGGGTGCAGACACACACACGCACACACAGGGGTGCAGACACACACAAACGCGCACACACACACAGTGCAGACGCACACACACACACACACAGGGGTGCAGACATACACACGCACACAGTGCAGACACACACACGCGCGCGCACGCACACACGGGGGTGCAGACACACACAAACGCGCACACACACACAGTGCAGACACACACACACACAGTGCAGACACACACACACACGCACACACACACACACACACACACACAGTGCAGACACACACACACACAGTGCAGACACACACACACACACACACACACACACAGGGGTGCAGACACACACACGCACACACACACACACAGTGCAGACACACACACACAGTGCAGACACACACACACACAGTGCAGACACACACACACACAGTGCAGACACACACACACACGCACACACACAGTGCAGACACACACAAACGCGCACACACACACAGTGCAGACACAGACACACACACACAGTGCAGACACACACACACACAGTGCAGACACACACACACATGCACACACAGTGCAGACACACACAAACGCGCACACACACACAGTGCAGACACACACAAACGCGCACACACACACAGTGCAGACACACACACACACAGTGCAGACACACACAAACGCGCACACACACAGTGCAGACACACACACACACGCACACACACAGTGCAGACACGCACACACACAGTGCAGACACACGCACACACACGTGCACACACACAGTGCAGACACACACACAGTGCAGACACACACAGTGCAGACACACACACACACAGTGCAGACGCACGCACACACACACGCACACACACAGTGCAGACGCACACACACACAGTGCAGACGCGCAGACACACACAGTGCAGACGCGCACACACACACAGTGCAGACACGCACACACACACAGTGCAGACACACACACACACACACACACAGTGCAGACGCACACACACACACACAGTGCAGACGCACACACACACAGTGCAGACGCACACACACACAGTGCAGACACACACACACACGCACACACACAGTGCAGACGCGCACACACAGTGCAGACACACACACACACACACAGTGCAGACGCACACACACACACAGTGCAGACGCACACACACACACAGTGCAGACACACACACACACGCACACACACAGTGCAGACGCACACACACACGCACACACACAGTGCAGACGCGCACACACACACACAGTGCAGACGCACACACACACACACACACACACACACAGTGCAGACACACACACACACAGTGCAGACACACACACACACACACACACACACACAGTGCAGACACACACACACACACACACACAGTGCAGACACACACACATACGCACACACACACACACAGTGCAGACACACACACATACGCACACACACAGTGCAGACGCACACACACACACAGTGCAGACGCACGCACACACAGGGGTGCAGACACACACACACACACAGGGGTGCAGATACACACACACACACAGGGGTGCAGACACACACACAGTGCAGACACACACACAGTGCAGACACAGAGTGCAGGCAGACACACACACACACACACACAGTGCAGACACACACAGTGCAGACACACACAGGGACACAGACACACATACAGACAGATTGTGAGAGAGAGAGAGAGAGAGAGACAGACACACAGTCACAGTGACACAGACACACACACAGTGACACACACACACACATAGTGACACAGACACACACACAGACAGATTGAGAGAGAGAGACAGACACACAGGCGTATTGGGCCAGAGATACATAAACAGAGAGAGAGAGAGAGAGAGAGACTGGGAGTGTGTGTGAGAGAGAGAGGGGCCAAACGGAGGCACCCCCGAGCCGGGGTTCCTTACCTTTTTCAGCTCCTTGGTCCTGTCCCTCATTCTGGGCTCACACCAGGGACACACGAACAGACTAAAGTTTCAGTGAGATCGCCCCCAAAAGTTGCTCGCGAATGTGAGGCTCCTTACCCCCGGGCAGGAGGACAGGGTTGTGTCAGTGTCTGTGTCTGTGTGTGTGTCTCAGTGTCCACCCCCTCCACACCCACACCCACACCAGGCTCAGGGAGACAGGGAGAGGGTCCAGCCCGGGATCAGGGAAGAGTTCAGGAAATTACAGACTGCGCATGGTTTACAAAGTGAAACTACACCGGGTTTAACCCGTTCCCAGCCAGGAGGACACAGCTCAGCACCAACCCCCCCCCAAAACAGCTCAGCACCACCCCCCCCCCCCCCCCCCACACACAGCTCAGCACCACCCCCCCCCCCCCACACACAGCTCAGCACCAGCCCCACACTCACACACACAGCTCAGCACCACCCCCCCCCCCACACACAGCTCAGCACCAACCCCCCCCCCACACACAGCTCAGCACCACCCCCCCCCACACTCACACACAGCTCAGCACCACCCCCCCCACACACAGCTCAGCACCACCCCCACCACACTCACACCCACAGCTCAGCACCACCCCCCCCCCCACACTCACACCCACAGCTCAGCACCACCCCCCCCCCCACACACGGCTCAGCACCACCCCCCCACACTCACACACAGCTCAGCACCACCCCCCCCCACACTCACACCCACAGCTCAGCACCACCCCCCCCCACATTCACACACAGCTCAGCACCACCCCCCCCCACACACAGCTCAGCACCACCCCCCCCACACTCACACACAGATCAGCACCACCCCCCCACACTCACACACAGCTCAGCACCCCCCCCCCCCCACACACAGCTCAGCACCACCCCCCCCCACACTCACACACAGCTCAGCACCACCCCCCCCCACACTCTCACACAGCTCAGCACCACCCCCCCCCACACTCACACACAGCTCAGCACCACCCCCCCCACACACAGCTCAGCACCACCCCCCCACACTCACACACAGCTCAGCACCACCCCCCCCCCACACTCACACACAGCTCACCACCCCCCCCCCCACACTCACACACAGCTCAGCACCACCCCCCCCCCACACTCACACACAGCTCAGCACCACCCCCCCCACACTCTCACACAGCTCAGCACCACCCCCCCCCCCACACTCACACACAGCTCAGCACCACCCCCCCCACACACAGCTCAGCACCACCCCCCCACACTCACACACAGCTCAGCACCACCCCCCCCCACACTCACACACAGCTCACCACCCCCCCCCCACACTCACACACAGCTCAGCACCACCCCCCCCCCCCACACTCACACACAGCTCAGCACCACCCCCCCCACACACAGCTCAGCACCACCCCCCCCACACTCACACACAGCTCAGCACCACCCCCCCCACATTCACACACAGCTCAGCACCACCCCCCCCCACACTCAGCTCAGCACCACCCCCACCACACTCACACACAGCTCAGCACCACCCCCCACACTCACACAGCTCAGCACCAGCCCCCCCCCACACTCACACACAGCTCAGCACCACCCCCCCCACACTCACACACAGCTCAGCACCACCCCCCCACATTCACACACAGCTCAGCACCACCCCCCCCCACACTCAGCTCAGCACCCCCCCCCACACTCACACACAGCTCAGCACCACCCCCCCCCACACTCACACAGCTCAGCACCACCCCCCCACACACTCACACACAGCTCAGCACCACCCCCCCCACACTCACACACAGCTCAGCACCACCCCCCCCCACACACACACAGCTCAGCACCACCACCCCCCCCCCACACACACACAGCTCAGCACCACCCCCCCCCCCACAAACACACACAGCTCAGCACCCCCCCCCCCCTCACTCACACACACAGCTCAGCACCACCCCCCCCCACAAACACACTCAGCTCAGCACCACCCCCCCCCCACAAACACACACAGCTCAGCACCCCCACCCCCCCCACACACACACAGCTCAGCACCACCCCCCCCCACACTGTCTCCCCCTCACACTGTCTCCCCCTCACACTGTCACCCCCTCACACTGTCTCCCCCTCACACTGTCTCCCCCCTCACACTGTCTCCCCCTCACACTGTCACCCCTCACACTGTCTCCCCCTCACACTGTCTCCCCCTCACACTGTCACCCCCTCACACTGTCTCCCCATCACACTGTCACCCCCTCACACTGTCTCCCCCTCACACTGTCTCCCCCTCACACTGTCTCCCCTCACACTGTCACCCCCCTCACACTGTCTCCCCCCTGACACTGTCTCCCCTGACACTGTCTACCCCTCACACTGTCTCCCCCTCACACTGTCTCCCCCTCACACTGTCACCCCCTCACACTGTCTCCCCATCACACTGTCTCCCCCTCACACTGTCTCCCCCTCACACTGTCACCCCCTCACACTGTCTCCCCCTCACACTGTCTCCCCTCACACTGTCACCCCCTCACACTGTCTCCCCTCACACTGTCACCCCTCACACTGTCTCCCCCTCACACTGTCACCCCCCTCACACTGTCTCCCCCTCACACTGTCTCCCCCTCACACTCTCACCCCCTCACACTCTCACCCCCTCACACTGTCTCCCCCTCACACTGTCTCCCCTCACACTCTCTCCCCTCACACTCTCACCCCTCACACTCTCACCCCCTCACACTGTCTCCCCCTCACACTGTCTCCCCTCACACTCTCTCCCCTCACACTCTCACCCCTCACACTCTCACCCCCTCACACTGTCTCCCCCTCACACTGTCACCCCCTCACACTGTCTCCCCCTCACACTGTCTCCCCTCACACTCTCTCCCCTCACACTCTCACCCCCTCACACTGTCTCCCCCTCACAGTCACCCCCTCACACTGTCTCCCCCTCACACTGTCACCCCCTCACACTGTCTCCCTCTCACACTGTCACCCCCTCACACTGTCTCCCCCTCACACTGTCTCCCCCTCACACTGTCTCCCCCTCACACTGTCACCCCCCTCACACTGTCTCCCCCTCACACTCTCACCACCTCACACTCTCACCCCCTCACACTGTCTCCCCTCACACTGTCACCCCCTCACACTGTCTCCCCCTCACACTGTCTCCCCCTCACTCTGTCTCCCCCCACACTGTCTCCCCCTCACACTGTCTCCCCCTAATACTGTCTCCCCTCACACTGTCTCCCCCTCACACTGTCTCCCCCTCACACTGTCTCCCCCTCACACTGTCTCCCCTCACACTGTCACCCCCTAACACTGTCTCCCCCTCACACTGTCACCCCCTCACACTGTCTCCCCCTCACACTGTCTCCCCCTAACACTGTCTCCCCCCCACACTGTCTCCCCCTCACACTGTCACCCCCTCACACTGTCACCCCCCTCACACTGTCTCCCCCTCACACTGTCTCCCCTCACACTGTCACCCCCCTCACACTGTCTCCCCCTCACACTGTCTCCACCCACACTGTCTCCCCCTCACACTGTCTCCCCCTAACACTGTCTCCCCCTCACACTGTCTCCCTCTCACACTGTCACCCCCTCACACTCTCACCCCCTCACACTGTCTCCCCCTCACACTGTCTCCCCCTCACACTGTCACCCCCTCACACTGTCTCCCCCTCACACTGTCACCCACCCCCTCACACTGTCTCCCCCTCACACTGTCTCCCCCTCACACTGTCACCCCCTCACACTGTCACCCCCTCACACTGTCTCCCCCTCACACTGTCTCCCCTCACACTGTCTCCCCCTCATACTGTCTCCCCTCACACTGTCTCCCCCTCACACTGTCTCCCCCTCACACTGTCACCCCCTCACACTGTCTCCCCTCACACTGTCACCCCCTCACACTGTCACCCCCTCACACTGTCTCCCCCTCACACTGTCTCCCCCTCACACTGTCACCCCCCTCACACTGTCTCCCCCTCACACTGTCACCCCCCTCACACTGTCTCCCTCTCACACTGTCTCCCCCTCACACTCTCACCCCCTCACACTGTCTCCCCCTCACACTGTCTCCCCCTCACACTGTCTCCCCTCACACTGTCTCCCCCTCACACTGTCTCCCCCTCACACTGTCACCCCCCTCACACTGTCTCCCCCCTCACACTGTCTCCCCCTCACACTGTCTCCCCTCACACTGTCTCCCCCTCACACTGTCTCCCCCTCACACTGTCTCCCCTCACACTGTCACCCCCTCACACTGTCTCCCCTCACACTCTCTCCCCTCACACTCTCACCCCCTCACACTGTCTCCCCCTCACACTGTCACCCACCCCCTCACACTGTCTCCCCCTCACACTGTCACCCACCCCCTCACACTGTCTCCCCCCTCACACTGTCTCCCCCTCACACTGTCACCCCCTCACACTGTCACCCCCCTCACACTGTCTCCCCTCACACTGTCTCCCCCTCACACTGTCTCCCCCTCATACTGTCTCCCCTCACACTGTCTCCCCCTCACACTGTCTCCCCCTCACACTGTCACCCCCTCACACTGTCTCCCCTCACACTGTCACCCCCCTCACACTGTCACCCCCCTCACACTGTCTCCCCCTCACACTGTCTCCCCCTCACACTGTCACCCCCTCACACTGTCTCCCCCTCACACTGTCACCCCCTCACACTGTCTCCCTCTCACACTGTCTCCCCCTCACACTCTCACCCCCTCACACTGTCTCCCCCTCACACTGTCTCCCCCTCACACTGTCTCCCCTCACACTGTCTCCCCCTCACACTGTCTCCCCCTCACACTGTCACCCCCTCACACTGTCTCCCCCTCACACTGTCTCCCCCTCACACTGTCTCCCCTCACACTGTCTCCCCCTCACACTGTCTCCCCTCACACTGTCTCCCCTCACACTGTCACCCCCTCACACTGTCTCCCCTCACACTCTCTCCCCTCACACTCTCACCCCCTCACACTGTCTCCCCCTCACACTGTCACCCACCCCCTCACACTGTCTCCCCCTCACACTGTCTCCCCCTCACACTGTCTCCCCCTCACACTGTCTCCCCTCACACTGTCTCCCCCTCACACTGTCTCCCCTCACACTGTCTCCCCCTCACACTGTCACCCCTCACACTGTCTCCCCCTCACACTGTCTCCCCCTCACACTGTCTCCCCCTCACACTGTCACCCCCTCACACTGTCTCCCCTCACACTCTCTCCCCTCACACTCTCACCCCCTCACACTGTCTCCCCCTCACACTGTCACCCACCCCCTCACACTGTCTCCCCTCACACTGTCTCCCCTCACACTGTCACCCCCTCACACTGTCACCCCCTCACACTGTCTCCCCCTCACACTGTCTCCCCCTCACACTGTCTCCCCTCACACTGTCTCCCCCTCACACTGTCTCCCCTCACACTGTCTCCCCCTCACACTGTCACCCCTCACACTGTCTCCCCCTCACACTGTCTCCCCCTCACACTGTCTCCCCCTCACACTGTCTCCCCCTCACACTGTCACCCCCTCACACTGTCTCCCCTCACACTCTCTCCCCTCACACTCTCACCCCCCTCACACTGTCTCCCCCTCACACTGTCACCCACCCCCTCACACTGTCTCCCCCCTCACACTGTCTCCCCCTCACACTATCACCCCCTCACACTGTCTCCCCCTCACACTGTCACCCCCTCACACTGTCTCCCCTCACACTGTCTCCCCCTCACACTGTCTCCCCCTCACACTGTCACCCCCTCACACTGTTTCCCCTTCACACTGTCTCCCCTCACACTGTCTCCCCCTCACACTGTCTCCCCTCACACTGTCTCCCCCTCACACTGTCACCCCCTCACACTGTCTCCCCCTCACACTATCACCCCCTCACACTGTCTCCCCCTCACACTGTCTCCCCCTCACACTGTCTCCCCCCTCACACTGTCACCCCTCACACTGTCTCCCCCCTCACACTGTCTCCACCTCACACTGTCTCCCCCTCACACTGTCTCCCCCTCACACTGTCTCCCCTCACACTGTCCTCCCCCTCACACTGTCTCCCCCTCACACTGTCACCCCCTCACACTGTCTCCCCTCACACTGTCTCCCCTCACAATGTCTCCCCTCACACTGTCTCCCCCTCATACTGTCTCCCCTCACACTGTCTCCCCCTCACACTGTCTCCCCCTCACACTGTCTCCCCCTCACACTGTCTCCCCTCACACTGTCTCCCCCTCACACTGTCTCCCCCTCACACTGTCACCCCCTCACACTGTCTCCCTCTCACACTGTCTCCCCCTCACACTGTCACCCCCTCACACTGTCACCCCCTCACACTGTCTCCCCCTCACACTGTCACCCCCTCACACTGTCACCCCCTCACACTGTCTCCCCCTCACACTGTCTCCCCCCTCACACTGTTTCCCCCTCACACTGTCACCCCCTCACACTGTCTCCCTCTCACACTGTCTCCCCCTCACACTGTCAACCCCTCACACTGTCTCCCCCTCACACTGTCACCCACCCCCTCACACTGTCACCCCCTCACACTGTCTCCCCCTCACACTGTCTCCCCCTCACACTCTCACCCCCTCACACTGTCTCCCTCTCACACTGTCTCCCCCTCACACTGTCACCCCCTCACACTGTCTCCCCCTCACACTGTCTCCCTCTCACACTGTCTCCCCCTCACACTGTCTCCCTCTCACACTGTCTCCCCCTCACACTGTCACCCCCTCACACTCTCACCCCCTCACACTGTCTCCCCCTCACACTGTCTCCCCTCACACTGTCTCCCCCTCACACTCTCACCCCCTCACACTGTCTCCCCCTCACACTGTCTCCCCTCACACTGTCTCCCCCCTCACACTGTCTCCCCCTCACACTGTCTCCCCCTCACACTGTCACCCACCCCCTCACACTGTCACCCCCTCACACTGTCTCCCCCTCACACTGTCTCCCCCTCACACTGTCACCCCCTCACACTGTCTCCCCCTCACACTGTCACCCCCTCACACTGTCACCCCCTCACACTGTCACCCACCCCCTCACACTGTCTCCCCCCACACTGTCTCCCCCTCACAGTGTCTCCCCCTAACACTGTCTCCCCCTCTCACTGTCACCCCCCTCACACTGTCTCCCCCTAACACTGTCTCCCCCTCACACTGTCACCCCCTCACACTGTCACCCTCTCACACTGTCACCCCCTCACACTGTCACCCCCTCACACTGTCACCCCTCACACTGTCTCCCCCTAACACTGTCTCCCCCTCTCACTTTCACCCCCTCACACTGTCTCCCCTTAACACTGTCTCCCCCTCACACTGTCACCCCCTCACACTGTCACCCCCTCACACTGTCTCCCCCTCACACTGTCACCCCCTCACACTGTCACCCCCTCACACTGTCTCCCCCTCACACTGTCTCCCCCACACACTGTCTCCCCTCACACTGTCTCCCCCTCACACTGTCACCCCCTCACACTGTCTCCCCTCACACTGTCTCCCCCTCACACTGTCTCCCCCCTCACACTGTCTCCCCCTCACACTGTCTCCCCCTCACACTGTCTCCCCCTCACACTGTCACCCCTCACACTGTCTCCCCCTCACACTGTCTCCCCCTCACACTGTCACCCCCTCACACTGTCTCCCCATCACACTGTCACCCCCTCACACTGTCTCCCCCTCACACTGTCTCCCCCTCACACTGTCTCCCCCTCACACTGTCTCCCCTCACACTGTCACCCCCTCACACTGTCTCCCCCACACACTGTCTCCCCTCACACTGTCTCCCCCTCACACTGTCTCCCCCTAACACTGTCTCCCCCTCACACTGTCACCCCCTCACACTGTCTCCCCATCACACTGTCTCCCCCTCACACTGTCTCCCCCTCACACTGTCACCCCCTCACACTGTCTCCCCCTCACACTGTCTCCCCTCACACTGTCACCCCCTCACACTGTCTCCCCTCACACTGTCACCCCTCACACTGTCTCCCCCTCACACTGTCTCCCCCTCACACTGTCACCCCCTCACACTGTCTCCCCCTCACACTGTCTCCCCCTCACACTCTCACCCCCTCACACTCTCACCCCCTCACACTCTCACCCCCTCACACTGTCTCCCCCTCACACTGTCTCCCCTCACACTCTCTCCCCTCACACTCTCACCCCTCACACTCTCACCCCCTCACACTGTCTCCCCCTCACACTGTCACCCCCTAACACTGTCTCCCCCTCACACTGTCTCCCCTCACACTCTCTCCCCTCACACTCTCACCCCCTCACACTGTCTCCCCCTCACAGTCACCCCCTCACACTGTCTCCCCCTCACACTGTCACCCCCTCACACTGTCTCCCTCTCACACTGTCACCCCCTCACACTGTCTCCCCCTCACACTTTCTCCCCCTCACACTGTCTCCCCCTCACACTGTCACCCCCTCACACTGTCTCCCCCTCACACTCTCACCCCCTCACACTCTCACCCCCTCACACTGTCTCCCCCTCACACTGTCACCACCTCACACTGTCTCCCCCTCACACTGTCTCCCCTCACACTGTCACCCCCTCACACTGTCTCCCCCTCACTCTGTCTCCCCCCACACTGTCTCAGCCTCACACTGTCTCCCCCTAATACTGTCTCCCCTCACACTGTCTCCCCCTCACACTGTCTCCCCCTCACACTGTCTCCCCCTCACACTGTCTCCCCTCACACTGTCACCCCCTAACACTGTCTCCCCTCACACTGTCACCCCCTCACACTGTCTCCCCCACACACTGTCTCCCCTCACACTGTCTCCCCCTCACACTGTCTCCCCCTCACACTGTCACCCCCTCACACTGTCTCCCCATCACACTGTCTCCCCCTCACACTGTCACCCCCTCACACTGTCTCCCCCTCACACTGTCTCCCCTCACACTGTCACCCCCTCACACTGTCTCCCCTCACACTGTCACCCCTCACACTGTCTCCCCCTCACACTGTCTCCCCCTCACACTGTCACCCCCTCACACTGTCTCCCCCTCACACTGTCTCCCCCTCACACTCTCACCCCCTCACACTCTCACCCCCTCACACTCTCACCCCCTCACACTGTCTCCCCCTCACACTGTCTCCCCTCACACTCTCTCCCCTCACACTCTCACCCCTCACACTCTCACCCCCTCACACTGTCTCCCCCTCACACTGTCACCCCCTCACACTGTCTCCCCCTCACACTGTCTCCCCTCACACTCTCTCCCCTCACACTCTCACCCCCTCACACTGTCTCCCCCTCACAGTCACCCCCTCACACTGTCTCCCCCTCACACTGTCACCCCCTCACACTGTCTCCCTCTCACACTGTCACCCCCTCACACTGTCTCCCCCTCACACTGTCTCCCCCTCACACTGTCTCCCCCTCACACTGTCACCCCCTCACACTGTCTCCCCCTCACACTCTCACCCCCTCACACTCTCACCCCCTCACACTGTCTCCCCCTCACACTGTCACCACCTCACACTGTCTCCCCCTCACACTGTCTCCCCTCACACTGTCACCCCCTCACACTGTCTCCCCCTCACTCTGTCTCCCCCCACACTGTCTCAGCCTCACACTGTCTCCCCCTAATACTGTCTCCCCTCACACTGTCTCCCCCTCACACTGTCTCCCCCTCACACTGTCTCCCCCTCACACTGTCTCCCCTCACACTGTCACCCCCTAACACTGTCTCCCCTCACACTGTCACCCCCTCACACTGTCTCCCCCACACACTGTCTCCCCTCACACTGTCTCCCCCTCACACTGTCTCCCCCTCACACTGTCACCCCCTCACACTGTCTCCCCATCACACTGTCTCCCCCTCACACTGTCACCCCCTCACACTGTCTCCCCCTCACACTGTCTCCCCTCACACTGTCACCCCCTCACACTGTCTCCCCTCACACTGTCACCCCTCACACTGTCTCCCCCTCACACTGTCTCCCCCTCACACTGTCTCCCCCTCACACTCTCACCCCCTCACACTCTCACCCCCTCACACTCTCACCCCCTCACACTGTCTCCCCCTCACACTGTCTCCCCTCACACTCTCTCCCCTCACACTCTCACCCCTCACACTCTCACCCCCTCACACTGTCTCCCCCTCACACTGTCACCCCCTCACACTGTCTCCCCCTCACACTGTCTCCCCTCACACTCTCTCCCCTCACACTCTCACCCCCTCACACTGTCTCCCCCTCACAGTCACCCCCTCACACTGTCTCCCCCTCACACTGTCACCCCCTCACACTGTCTCCCCCTCACACTGTCTCCCCCTCACACTGTCTCCCCCTCACACTTTCACCCCCTCACACTGTCACCCCCTCACACTGTCTCCCCCTCACACTCTCACCCCCTCACACTCTCACCCCCTCACACTGTCACCCCCTCACACTCTCACCCCCTCACACTGTCTCCCCCTCACACTGTCACCCCCTCACACTGTCTCCCCCTCACACTGTCTCCCCTCACACTGTCACCCCCTCACACTGTCTCCCCCTCACACTGTCTCCCCCTCACTCTGTCTCCCCCCACACTGTCTCCCCCTCACACTGTCTCCCCCTAATACTGTCTCCCCTCACACTGTCTCCCCCTCACACTGTCTCCCCCTCACACTGTCTCCCCCTCACACTGTCTCCCCTCACACTGTCACCCCCTAACACTGTCTCCCCCTCACACTGTAACCCCCTCACACTGTCTCCCCCTCACACTGTCTCCCCCTAACACTGTCTCCCCCCCACACTGTCTCCCCCTCACACTGTCACCCCCTCACACTGTCACCCCCTCACACTGTCTCCCCCTCACACTGTCACCCACCCCTTCACACTGTCTCCCCCTCACACTGTCTCCCCCTCACACTGTCACCCCCTCACACTGTCTCCCCCTCACACTGTCTCCCCTCACACTGTCTCCCCCTCATACTGTCTCCCCTCACACTGTCTCCCCCTCACACTGTCTCCCCCTCACACTGTCTCCCCATCACACTGTCACCCCCTCACACTGTCACCCCCTCACACTGTCTCCCCTCACACTGTCACCCCCTCACACTGTCACCCCCTCACACTGTCTCCCCCTCACACTGTGACCCCCTCACACTGTCTCCCCCTCACACTGTCACCCCCTCACACTGTCTCCCTCTCACACTGTCTCCCCCTCACACTCTCACCCCCTCACACTGTCTCCCCCTCACACTGTCTCCCCCTCACACTGTCTCCCCTCACACTGTCTCCCCTCACACTGTCTCCCCCTCACACTGTCTCCCCCTCACACTGTCTCCCCCTCACACTGTCTCCCCTCACACTGTCTCCCCCTCAGACTGTCTCCCCTCACACTGTCTCCCCTCACACTGTCTCCCCCTCACACTGTCTCCCCCTCACACTGTCTCCCCTCACACTGTCACCCCCTCACACTGTCTCCCCTCACACTCTCTCCCCTCACACTCTCACCCCCTCACACTGTCTCCCCCTCACACTGTCACCCACCCCCTCACACTGTCTCCCCCTCACACTGTCTCCCCCTCACACTATCACCCCCTCACACTGTCTCCCCCTCACACTGTCTCCCCCTCACACTGTCACCCCCTCACACTGTCTCCCCTCACACTGTCTCCCCTCACACTGTCTCCCCCTCACACTGTCTCCCCCTCACACTGTCACCCCCTCACACTGTCTCCCCCTCACACTGTCTCCCCCTCACACTGTCTCCCCTCACACTGTCTCCCCCTCACACTGTCTCCCCTCACACTGTCTCCCCCTCACACTGTCACCCCTCACACTGTCTCCCCCTCACACTGTCTCCCCCTCACACTGTCTCCCCCTCACACTGTCACCCCCTCACACTGTCTCCCCTCACACTCTCTCCCCTCACACTCTCACCCCCTCACACTGTCTCCCCCTCACACTGTCACCCACCCCCTCACACTGTCTCCCCCTCACACTGTCTCCCCCTCACACTATCACCCCCTCACACTGTCTCCCCCTCACACTGGCACCCCCTCACACTGTCTCCCCTCACACTGTCTCCCCTCACACTGTCTCCCCCTCACACTGTCACCCCCTCACACTGTCTCCCCCTCACACTGTCTCCCCCTCACACTGTCTCCCCCTCACACTGTCTCCCCCTCACACTGTCTCCCCTCACACTGTCTCCCCCTCACACTGTCACCCCTCACACTGTCTCCCCCTCACACTATCACCCCCTCACACTGTCTCCCCCTCACACTGTCTCCCCCTCACACTGTCTCCCCCCTCACACTGTCACCCCTCACACTGTCTCCCCCCTCACACTGTCTCCACCTCACACGGTCTCCCCCTCACACTGTCTCCCCCTCACACTGTCTCCCCCTCACACTGTCACCCCCTCACACTGTCTCCCCTCACACTGTCTCCCCCTCATACTGTCTCCCCTCACACTGTCTCCCCCTCACACTGTCTCCCCCTCACACTGTCACCCCCTCACACTGTCTCCCTCTCACACTGTCTCCCCCTCACACTGTCACCCCCTCACACTGTCACCCCCTCACACTGTCTCCCCCTCACACTGTCTCCCCCTCACACTGTCACCCCCTCACCCTGTCACCCCCTCACACTGTCTCCCCCTCACACTGTCTCCCCCCTCACACTGTTTCCCCCTCACACTGTCACCCCCTCACACTGTCTCCCTCTCACACTGTCTCCCCCTCACACTGTCACCCCCTCACACTGTCTCCCCCTCACACTGTCACCCACCCCCTCACACTGTCTCCCCCTCACACTGTCTCCCCCTCACACTCTCACCCCCTCACACTGTCTCCCTCTCACACTGTCTCCCCCTCACACTGTCACCCCCTCACACTGTCTCCCCCTCACACTGTCTCCCCCTCACACTGTCTCCCCTCACACTGTCACCCCCTCACACTGTCTCCCCCTGACACTGTCTCCCCTGACACTGTCTCCCCCTCACACTGTCTCCCCCTAACACTGTCTCCCCCTCACACTGTCACCCCCTCACACTGTCTCCCCATCACACTGTCTCCCCCTCACACTGTCTCCCCCTCACACTGTCACACCCTCACACTGTCTCCCCCTCACACTGTCTCCCCTCACACTGTCACCCCCTCACACTGTCTCCCCTCACACTGTCACCCCTCACACTGTCTCCCCCTCACACTGTCACCCCCTCACACTGTCTCCCCCTCACACTGTCTCCCCCTCACACTCTCACCCCCTCACACTCTCACCCCCTCACACTCTCACCCCCTCACACTGTCTCCCCTCACACTCTCTCCCCTCACACTCTCACCCCTCACACTCTCACCCCCTCACACTGTCTCCCCCTCACACTGTCACCCCCTCACACTGTCTCCCCCTCACACTGTCTCCCCCTCACACTCTCACCCCCTCACACTCTCACCCCCTCACACTGTCTCCCCTCACACTGTCACCCCCTCACACTGTCTCCCACTCACACTGTCTCCCCCTCACACTGTCTCCCCCTAATACTGTCTCCCCTCACACTGTCTCCCCCTCACACTGTCTCCCCCTCACACTGTCTCCCCCTCACACTGTCTCCCCTCACACTGTCACCCCCTAACACTGTCTCCCCCTCACACTGTCACCCCCTCACACTGTCTCCCCCTCACACTGTCTCCCCCTAACACTGTCTCCCCCCCACACTGTCTCCCCCTCACACTGTCACCCCCTCACACTGTCACCCCCTCACACTGTCTCCCCCTCACACTGTCTCCCCTCACACTGTCACCCCCTCACACTGTCTCCCCCTCACACTGTCTCCACCCACACTGTCTCCCCCTCACACTGTCTCCCCCTAACACTGTCTCCCCCTCACACTGTCTCCCCCTCACACTGTCACCCACCCCCTCACACTGTCTCCCCCTCACACTGTCTCCCCCTCACACTGTCTCCCCCTCACACTGTCACCCCCTCACACTGTCTCCCCTCACACTGTCTCCCCTCACACTGTCTCCCCCTCACACTGTCACCCCCTCACACTGTCACCCCCTCACACTGTCTCCCCCTCACACTGTCTCCCCCTCACACTGTCTCCCCCTCACACTGTCTCCCCTCACACTGTCTCCCCCTCACACTGTCTCCCCTCACACTGTCTCCCCCTCACACTGTCACCCCTCACACTGTCTCCCCCTCACACTGTCTCTCCCTCACACTGTCTCCCCCTCACACTGTCACCCCCTCACACTGTCTCCCCTCACACTCTCTCCCCTCACACTCTCACCCCCTCACACTGTCTCCCCCTCACACTGTCACCCACCCCCTCACACTGTCTCCCCCTCACACTGTCTCCCCCTCACACTATCACCCCCTCACACTGTCTCCCCCTCACACTGTCACCCCCTCACACTGTCTCCCCTCACACTGTCTCCCCTCACACTGTCTCCCCCTCACACTGTCTCCCCCTCACACTGTCACCCCCTCACACTGTCTCCCCCTCACACTGTCTCCCCTCACACTGTCTCCCCCTCACACTGTCTCCCCTCACACTGTCTCCCCCTCACACTGTCACCCCTCACACTGTCTCCCCCTCACACTATCACCCCCTCACACTGTCTCCCCCTCACACTGTCTCCCCCTCACACTGTCACCCCCTCACACTGTCTCCCCTCACACTGTCTCCCCTCACAATGTCTCCCCTCACACTGTCTCCCCCTCATACTGTCTCCCCTCACACTGTCTCCCCCTCACACTGTCTCCCCCTCACACTGTCTCCCCCTCACACTGTCACCCACCCCCTCACACTGTCTCCCCCTCACACTGTCTCCCCCCTCACACTGTCTCCCCCTCACACTGTCACCCCTCACACTGTCTCCCCCTCACACTGTCACCCCTCACACTGTCTCCCCCTCACACTGTCTCCCCCTCACACTGTCACCCCCTCACACTGTCTCCCCATCACACTGTCACCCCCTCACACTGTCTCCCCCTCACACTGTCTCCGCCTCACACTGTCTCCCCTCACACTGTCACCCCCTCACACTGTCTCCCCCTGACACTGTCTCCCCTGACACTGTCTACCCCTCACACTGTCTCCCCCTCACACTGTCACCCCCTCACACTGTCTCCCCCTCACACTGTCACCCCCTCACACTGTCTCCCCTCACACTGTCACCCCTCACACTGTCTCCCCCTCACACTGTCACCCCCTCACACTGTCTCCCCCTCACACTGTCTCCCCCTCACACTCTCACCCCCTCACACTCTCACCCCCTCACACTGTCTCCCCCTCACACTGTCTCCCCTCACTCTCTCACCCCTCACACTCTCACCCCCTCACACTGTCTCCCCCTCACACTGTCACCCCCCTCACACTGTCTCCCCCTCACACTGTCTCCCCTCACACTCTCTCCCCTCACACTCTCACCCCCTCACACTGTCTCCCCCTCACAGTCACCCCCTCACACTGTCTCCCCCTCACACTGTCACCCCCTCACACTGTCTCCCTCTCACACTGTCACCCCCTCACACTGTCTCCCCCTCACACTGTCTCCCCCTCACACTGTCTCCCCCTCACACTGTCACCCCCTCACACTGTCTCCCCCTCACACTCTCACCCCCTCACACTCTCACCCCCTCACACTGTCTCCCCTCACACTGTCACCCCCTCACACTGTCTCCCCCTCATACTGTCTCCCCCTCACTCTGTCTCCCCCCACACTGTCTCCCCCTCACACTGTCTCCCCCTAATACTGTCTCCCCTCACACTGTCTCCCCCTCACACTGTCACCCCCCTCACACTGTCTCCCCCTCACACTGTCTCCCCTCACACTGTCACCCCCTAACACTGTCTCCCCCTCACACTGTCACCCCCTCACACTGTCTCCCCCTCACACTGTCTCCCCCTAACACTGTCTCCCCCCCACACTGTCTCCCCCCCACACTGTCTCCCCCTCACACTGTCACCCCCTCACACTGTCACCCCCTCACACTGTCTCCCCCTCACACTGTCTCCCCTCACACTGTCACCCCCTCACACTGTCTCCCCCTCACACTGTCTCCACCCACACTGTCTCCCCCCCACACTGTCTCCCCCTAACACTGTCTCCCCCTCACACTGTCTCCCTCTCACACTGTCACCCCCTCACACTCTCACCCCTCACACTGTCTCCCCCTCACACTGTCTCCCCCTCACACTGTCACCCCCTCACACTGTCTCCCCCTCACACTGTCACCCACCCCCTCACACTGTCTCCCCCTCACACTGTCTCCCCCTCACACTGTCACCCCCTCACACTGTCACCCCCTCACACTGTCTCCCCTCACACTGTCTCCCCTCACACTGTCTCCCCCCTCATACTGTCTCCCCTCACACTGTCTCCCCCTCACACTGTCTCCCCCTCACACTGTCACCCCCCTCACACTGTCACCCCCTCACACTGTCTCCCCTCACACTGTCACCCCCTCACACTGTCACCCCCTCACACTGTCTCCCCCTCACACTGTCACCCCCTCACACTGTCTCCCCCTCACACTGTCACCCCCTCACACTGTCTCCCTCTCACACTGTCTCCCCCTCACACTCTCACCCCCTCACACTGTCTCCCCCTCACACTGTCTCCCCCTCACACTGTCTCCCCTCACACTGTCTCCCCCTCACACTGTCTCCCCCTCACACTGTCACCCCCTCACACTGTCTCCCCCTCACACTGTCTCCCCCTCACACTGTCTCCCCTCACACTGTCTCCCCCTCACACTGTCTCCCCTCACACTGTCTCCCCTCACACTGTCTCCCCTCACACTGTCACCCCCTCACACTGTCTCCCCTCACACTCTCTCCCCTCACACTGTCACCCCTCACACTGTCTCCCCCTCACACTGTCTCCCCCTCAAACTGTCACCCCCTCACACTGTCTCCCCCTCACACTGTCTCCCCCTCACACTCTCACCCCCTCACACTCTCACCCCCTCACACTGTCTCCCCCTCACACAGTCTCCCCTCACACTCTCTCCCTCACACTCTCACCCTCACACTCTCACCCCCTCACACTGTCTCCCCCTCACACTGTCACCCCCTCACACTGTCTCCCCCTCACACTGTCTCCCCCTCACACTCTCTCCCCTCACACTCTCACCCCCTCACACTGTCTCCCCCTCACAGTCACCCCCTCACACTGTCTCCCCCTCACACTGTCACCCCCTCACACTGTCTCCCTCTCACACTGTCACCCCCTCACACTGTCTCCCCCTCACACTGTCTCCCCCTCACACTGTCACCCCCTCACACTGTCACCCCCTCACACTGTCTCCCCCTCACACTCTCACCCCCTCACACTCTCACCCCCTCACACTGTCACCCCCTCACACTCTCACCCCCTCACACTGTCACCCCCTCACACTGTCTCCCCCTCACACTGTCTCCCCCTCACACTGTCTCCCCTCACACTGTCACCCCCTCACACTGTCTCCCCCTCACACTGTCTCCCCCTCACTCTGTCTCCCCCCACACTGTCTCCCCCTCACACTGTCTCCCCCTAATACTGTCTCCCCTCACACTGTCTCCCCCTCACACTGTCTCCCCCTCACACTGTCTCCCCTCACACTGTCACCCCCTAACACTGTCTCCCCCCACACTGTCTCCCCTCACACTGTCTCCCCCTCACACTGTCTCCCACTAACACTGTCTCCCCCCCACACTGTCTCCCCCTCACACTGTCACCCCCTCACACTGTCACCCCCTCACACTGTCTCCCCCTCACACTGTCACCCACCCCTTCACACTGTCTCCCCCTCACACTGTCTCCCCCTCACACTGTCACCCCCTCACACTGTCTCCCCCTCACACTGTCACCCCCTCACACTGTCTCCCCCTCACACTGTCACCCACCCCCTCACACTGTCTCCCCCTCACACTGTCACCCACCCCCTCACACTGTCACCCCCTCACACTGTCTCCCCCTCACACTGTCTCCCCCTCATACTGTCTCCCCACACACTGTCTCCCCCTCACACTGTCTCCCCCTCACACTGTCTCCCCTCACACTGTCTCCCCCTCATACTGTCTCCCCTCACACTGTCTCCCCCTCACACTGTCTCCCCCTCACACTGTCTCCCCCTCACACTGTCTCCCCCTCACACTGTCACCCCCTCACACTGTCACCCCCTCACACTGTCTCCCCTCACACTGTCACCCCCTCACACTGTCACCCCCTCACACTGTCTCCCCCTCACACTGTGACCCCCTCACACTGTCTCCCCCTCACACTGTCACCCCCTCACACTGTCTCCCTCTCACACTGTCTCCCCCTCACACTCTCACCCCCTCACACTGTCTCCCCCTCACACTGTCTCCCCCTCACACTGTCTCCCCTCACACTGTCTCCCCCTCACACTGTCTCCCCCTCACACTGTCTCCCCCTCACACTGTCTCCCCCTCACACTGTCTCCCCTCACACTGTCTCCCCCTCACACTGTCTCCCCTCACACTGTCTCCCCTCACACTGTCTCCCCCTCACACTGTCTCCCCCTCACACTGTCACCCCCTCACACTGTCCCCCCTCACACTCTCTCCCCTCACACTCTCACCCCCTCACACTGTCTCCCCCTCACACTGTCACCCACCCCCTCACACTGTCTCCCCCTCACACTGTCTCCCCCTCACACTATCACCCCCTCACACTGTCTCCCCCTCACACTGTCACCCCCTCACACTGTCTCCCCTCACACTGTCTCCCCTCACACTGTGTCCCCCTCACACTGTCTCCCCCTCACACTGTCACCCCCTCACACTGTCTCCCCCTCACACTGTCTCCCCCTCACACTGTCTCCCCTCACACTGTCTCCCCCTCACACTGTCACCCCTCACACTGTCTCCCCCTCACACTATCACCCCCTCACACTGTCTCCCCCTCACACTGTCTCCCCCTCACACTGTCTCCCCCCTCACACTGTCACCCCTCACACTGTCTCCCCCCTCACACTGTCTCCACCTCACACTGTCTCCCCCTCACACTGTCTCCCCCTCACACTGTCTCCCCCTCACACTGTCACCCCCTCACACTGTCTCCCCTCACACTGTCTCCCCCTCATACTGTCTCCCCTCACACTGTCTCCCCCTCACACTATCTCCCCCTCACACTGTCACCCCCTCACACTGTCTCCCTCTCACACTGTCTCCCCCTCACACTGTCACCCCCTCACACTGTCACCCCCTCACACTGTCTCCCCCTCACACTGTCTCCCCCTCACACTGTCACCCCCTCACACTGTCACACCCTCACACTGTCTCCCCCTCACACTGTCTCCCCCCTCACACTGTTTCCCCCTCACACTGTCACCCCCTCACACTGTCTCCCTCTCACACTGTCTCCCCCTCACACTGTCACCCCCTCACACTGTCTCCCCCTCACACTGTCACCCACCCCCTCACACTGTCACCCCCTCACACTGTCTCCCCCTCACACTGTCTCCCCCTCACACTCTCACCCCCTCACACTGTCTCCCTCTCACACTGTCTCCCCCTCACACTGTCTCCCCCTCACACTGTCTCCCTCTCACACTGTCTCCCCCTCACACTGTCTCCCTCTCACACTGTCTCCCCCTCACACTGTCACCCCCTCACACTCTCACCCCCTCACACTGTCTCCCCCTCACACTGTCACCCCCTCACACTGTCTCCCCCTCACACTGTCTCCCCCCTCACACTGTCTCCCCCTCACACTGTCTCCCCCTCACACTGTCTCCCCCTCACACTGTCACCCCTCACACTGTCTCCCCCTCACACTGTCTCCCCCTCACACTGTCACCCCCTCACACTGTCTCCCCATCACACTGTCACCCCCTCACACTGTCACCCCCTCACACTGTCACCCACCCCCTCACACTGTCTCCCCTCACACTGTCACCCCCTCACACTGTCTCCCCCTGACACTGTCTCCCCTGACACTGTCTCCCCCTCACACTGTCTCCCCCTAACACTGTCTCCCCCTCACACTGTCACCCCCTCACACTGTCTCCCCATCACACTGTCTCCCCCTCACACTGTCTCCCCCTCACACTGTCACCCCCTCACACTGTCTCCCCCTCACACTGTCTCCCCTCACACTGTCACCCCCTCACACTGTCTCCCCTCACACTGTCACCCCTCACACTGTCTCCCCCTCACACTGTCACCCCCTCACACTGTCTCCCCCTCACACTCTCACCCCCTCACACTCTCACCCCCTCACACTCTCACCCCCTCACACTGTCTCCCCCTCACACTGTCTCCCCTCACACTCTCTCCCCTCACACTCTCACCCCTCACACTCTCACCCCCTCACACTGTCTCCCCCTCACACTGTCACCCCCTCACACTGTCTCCCCCTCACACTGTCTCCCCTCACACTCTCTCCCCTCACACTCTCACCCCCTCACACTGTCTCCCCCTCACACTGTCTCCCCCTCACACTGTCTCCCCCTCACACTGTCACCCCCTCACACTGTCTCCCCCTCACACTCTCACCCCCTCACACTCTCACCCCCTCACACTGTCTCCCCTCACACTGTCACCCCCTCACACTGTCTCCCCCTCACACTGTCTCCCCCTCACACTGTCTCCCCCTAATACTGTCTCCCCTCACACTGTCTCCCCCTCACACTGTCTCCCCCTCACACTGTCTCCCCCTCACACTGTCTCCCCTCACACTGTCACCCCCTAACACTGTCTCCCCCTCACACTGTCACCCCCTCACACTGTCTCCCCCTCACACTGTCTCCCCCTAACACTGTCTCCCCCCCACACTGTCTCCCCCTCACACTGTCACCCCCTCACACTGTCACCCCCTCA
The DNA here is from genome assembly GCF_047496795.1 of Chiloscyllium punctatum. Taxonomy (NCBI): domain Eukaryota; kingdom Metazoa; phylum Chordata; class Chondrichthyes; order Orectolobiformes; family Hemiscylliidae; genus Chiloscyllium; species Chiloscyllium punctatum. The sequence goes on along the minus strand of NC_092789.1, from coordinate 32,103,418 downwards.
CACTGTCTCCCCTCACACTGTCACCCCCTCACACTGTCTCCCCCTCACACTGTCTCCACCCACACTGTCTCCCCCTCACACTGTCTCCCCCTAACACTGTCTCCCCCTCACACTGTCTCCCTCTCACACTGTCACCCCCTCACACTCTCACCCCCTCACACTGTCTCCCCCTCACACTGTCTCCCCCTCACACTGTCACCCCCTCACACTGTCTCCCCCTCACACTGTCACCCACCCCCTCACACTGTCTCCCCCTCACACTGTCTCCCCCTCACACTGTCTCCCCCTCACACTGTCACCCCCTCACACTGTCACCCCCTCACACTGTCTCCCCTCACACTGTCTCCCCTCACACTGTCTCCCCCTCATACTGTCTCCCCTCACACTGTCTCCCCCTCACACTGTCTCCCCCTCACACTGTCACCCCCTCACACTGTCACCCCCTCACACTGTCTCCCCTCACACTGTCACCCCCTCACACTGTCACCCCCTCACACTGTCACCCCCTCACACTGTCACCCCCCTCACACTGTCTCCCCCTCACACTGTCACCCCCTCACACTGTCTCCCCCTCACACTGTCTCCCCCTAACACTGTCTCCCCCCCACACTGTCTCCCCCTCACACTGTCACCCCCTCACACTGTCTCCCTCTCACACTGTCTCCCCCTCACACTCTCACCCCCTCACACTGTCTCCCCCTCACACTGTCTCCCCCTCACACTGTCACCCACCCCCTCACACTGTCTCCCCCTCACACTGTCTCCCCCTCACACTGTCTCCCCCTCACACTGTCACCCCCTCACACTGTCTCCCCTCACACTGTCTCCCCTCACACTGTCTCCCCCTCACACTGTCACCCCCTCACACTGTCACCCCCTCACACTGTCTCCCCCTCACACTGTCTCCCCTCACACTGTCTCCCCCTCACACTGTCTCCCCTCACACTGTCTCCCCCTCACACTGTCACCCCTCACACTGTCTCCCCCTCACACTGTCTCCCCCTCACACTGTCTCCCCCTCACACTGTCACCCCCTCACACTGTCTCCCCTCACACTCTCTCCCCTCACACTCTCACCCCCTCACACTGTCTCCCCCTCACACTGTCACCCACCCCCTCACACTGTCTCCCCCTCACACTGTCACCCCCTCACACTGTCTCCCCTCACACTGTCTCCCCTCACACTGTCTCCCCCTCACACTGTCTCCCCCTCACACTGTCACCCCCTCACACTGTCTCCCCCTCACACTGTCTCCCCTCACACTGTCTCCCCCTCACACTGTCTCCCCTCACACTGTCTCCCCCTCACACTGTCACCCCTCACACTGTCTCCCCCTCACACTATCACCCCCTCATACTGTCTCCCCTCACACTGTCTCCCCCTCACACTGTCTCCCCCTCACACTGTCTCCCCCTCACACTGTCTCCCCTCACACTGTCTCCCCCTCACACTGTCTCCCCCTCACACTGTCACCCCCTCACACTGTCTCCCTCTCACACTGTCTCCCCCTCACACTGTCACCCCCTCACACTGTCACCCCCTCACACTGTCTCCCCCTCACACTGTCTCCCCCTCACACTGTCACCCCCTCACACTGTCACCCCCTCACACTGTCTCCCCCTCACACTGTCTCCCCCCTCACACTGTTTCCCCCTCACACTGTCACCCCCTCACACTGTCTCCCTCTCACACTGTCTCCCCCTCACACTGTCACCCCCTCACACTGTCTCCCCCTCACACTGTCACCCACCCCCTCACACTGTCACCCCCTCACACTGTCTCCCCCTCACACTGTCTCCCCCTCACACTCTCACCCCCTCACACTGTCTCCCTCTCACACTGTCTCCCCCTCACACTGTCACCCCCTCACACTGTCTCCCCCTCACACTGTCTCCCTCTCACACTGTCTCCCCCCTCACACTGTCTCCCTCTCACGCTGTCTCCCTCTCACGCTGTCTCCCCCTCACACTGTCACCCCCTCACACTCTCACCCCCTCACACTGTCTCCCCCTCACACTGTCTCCCCTCACACTGTCTCCCCCTCACACTCTCACCCCCTCACACTGTCTCCCCCTCACACTGTCTCCCCCTCACACTGTCTCCCCCCTCACACTGTCTCCCCCTCACACTGTCACCCCCTCACACTGTCTCCCCCTCACACTGTCTCCCCCTCACACTGTCACCCACCCCCTCACACTGTCACCCCCTCACACTGTCACCCCCTCACACTGTCTCCCCCTCACACTGTCTCCCCCTCACACTGTCACCCCCTCACACTGTCTCCCCCTCACACTGTCACCCCCTCACACTGTCACCCCCTCACACTGTCACCCACCCCCTCACACTGTCTCCCCCCACACTGTCTCCCCCTCACACTGTCTCCCCCTAACACTGTCTCCCCCTCTCACTGTCACCCCCTCACACTGTCTCCCCCTAACACTGTCTCCCCCTCACACTGTCACCCCCTCACACTGTCACCCTCTCACACTGTCACCCCCTCACACTGTCACCCCCCTCACACTGTCACCCCCTCACACTGTCACCCCTCACACTGTCTCCCCCTAACACTGTCTCCCCCTCTCACTTTCACCCCCTCACACTGTCTCCCCTTAACACTGTCTCCCCCTCACACTGTCACCCCCTCACACTGTCACCCCCTCACAATGTCTCCCCCTCACACTGTCACCCCCTCACACTGTCACCCCCTCACACTGTCTCCCCCTCACACTGTCTCCCCCACACACTGTCTCCCCTCACACTGTCTCCCCCTCACACTGTCACCCCCTCACACTGTCTCCCCCCTCACACTGTCTCCCACCCACACTGTCTCCCCCTCACACTGTCTCCCCCACACACTGTCTCCCCTCACACTGTCTCCCCCTCACACTGTCTCCCCCTCACACTGTCTCCCCCCTCACACTGTCTCCCACTCACACTGTCTCCCCCTCACACTGTCTCCCCCTCACACTGTCTCCCCCTCACACTGTCTCCCCCTCACACTGTCACCCCCTCACACTGTCTCCCCATCACACTGTCACCCCCTCACACTGTCTCCCCCTCACACTGTCTCCCCCTCACACTGTCTCCCCTCACACTGTCACCCCCTCACACTGTCTCCCCGACACACTGTCTCCCCTCACACTGTCTCCCCCTCACACTGTCTCCCCCTAACACTGTCTCCCCCTCACACTGTCACCCCCTCACACTGTCTCCCCATCACACTGTCTCCCCCTCACACTGTCTCCCCCTCACACTGTCACCCCCTCACACTGTCTCCCCCTCACACTGTCTCCCCTCACACTGTCACCCCCTCACACTGTCTCCCCTCACACTGTCACCCCTCACACTGTCTCCCCCTCACACTGTCTCCCCTCACACTGTCACCCCCTCACACTGTCTCCCTCTCACACTGTCACCCCCTCACACTGTCTCCCCCTCACACTGTCTCCCCCTCACACTGTCACCCCCTCACACTGTCTCCTCCTCACACTCTCACCCCCTCACACTCTCACCCCCTCACACTCTCACCCCCTCACACTGTCTCCCCCTCACACTGTCACCCCCTCACACTGTCTCCCCCTCACACTGTCTCCCCTCACACTGTCACCCCCTCACACTGTCTCCCCCTCACACTGTCTCCCCCTCACTCTGTCTCCCCCCACACTGTCTCAGCCTCACACTGTCTCCCCCTAATACTGTCTCCCCTCACACTGTCTCCCCCTCACACTGTCTCCCCCTCACACTGTCTCCCCCCTCACACTGTCTCCCCCTCACACTGTCTCCCCCTCACACTGTCTCCCCTCACACTGTCACCCCCTAACACTGTCTCCCCTCACACTGTCACCCCCTCACACTGTCTCCCCCACACACTGTCTCCCCTCACACTGTCTCCCCCTCACACTGTCTCCCCCTAACACTGTCTCCCCCTCACACTGTCACCCCCTCACACTGTCACCCCCTCACACTGTCTCCCCCTCACACTGTCTCCCCCTCACAATGTCTCCCCTCACACTGTCACCCCCTAACACTGTCTCCCCTCACACTGTCACCCCCTCACACTGTCTCCCCCACACACTGTCTCCCCTCACACTGTCTCCCCCTCACACTGTCTCCCCCTAACACTGTCTCCCCCTCACACTGTCACCCCCTCACACTGTCACCCCCCTCACACTGTCTCCCCCTCACACTGTCACCCCCTCACACTGTCTCCCCCTCACACTGTCTCCCCCTCACACTGTCACCCCCTCACACTGTCTCCCCTCACACTGTCACCCCTCACACTGTCTCCCCCTCACACTGTCTCCCCCTCACACTGTCACCCCCTCACACTGTCTCCCCCTCACACTCTCACCCCCTCACACTCTCACCCCCTCACACTCTCACCCCCTCACACTGTCTCCCCCTCACACTGTCTCCCCTCACACTCTCTCCCCTCACACTCTCACCCCTCACACTCTCACCCCCTCACACTGTCTCCCCCTCACACTGTCACCCCCTCACACTGTCTCCCCCTCACACTGTCTCCCCTCACACTCTCTCCCCTCACACTCTCACCCCCTCACACTGTCTCCCCCTCACAGTCACCCCCTCACACTGTCTCCCCCTCACACTGTCACCCCCTCACACTGTCTCCCCCTCACACTGTCACCCCCTCACACTGTCTCCCCCTCACACTGTCTCCCCCTCACACTGTCTCCCCCTCACACTGTCACCCCCTCACACTGTCACCCCCTCACACTGTCTCCCCCTCACACTCTCACCCCCTCACACTGTCACCCCCTCACACTCTCACCCCCTCACACTGTCTCCCCCTCACACTGTCACCCCCTCACACTGTCTCCCCCTCACACTGTCTCCCCCTCACACTGTCTCCCCTCACACTGTCACCCCCTCACACTGTCTCCCCCTCACACTGTCTCCCCCTCACTCTGTCTCCCCCCACACTGTCTCCCCCTCACACTGTCTCCCCCTAATACTGTCTCCCCTCACACTGTCTCCCCCTCACACTGTCTCCCCCTCACACTGTCTCCCCTCACACTGTCACCCCCTAACACTGTCTCCCCCTCACACTGTCACCCCCTCACACTGTCTCCCCCTCACACTGTCTCCCCCTAACACTGTCTCCCCCCCACACTGTCTCCCCCTCACACTGTCACCCCCTCACACTGTCTCCCCCACACACTGTCTCCCCTCACACTGTCTCCCCCTCACACTGTCACCCCCTCACACTGTCTCCCCCCTCACACTGTCTCCCACCCACACTGTCTCCCCCTCACACTGTCTCCCCCACACACTGTCTCCCCTCACACTGTCTCCCCCTCACACTGTCTCCCCCTCACACTGTCTCCCCCCTCACACTGTCTCCCACTCACACTGTCTCCCCCTCACACTGTCTCCCCCTCACACTGTCTCCCCCTCACACTGTCTCCCCCTCACACTGTCACCCCCTCACACTGTCTCCCCATCACACTGTCACCCCCTCACACTGTCTCCCCCTCACACTGTCTCCCCCTCACACTGTCTCCCCTCACACTGTCACCCCCTCACACTGTCTCCCCGACACACTGTCTCCCCTCACACTGTCTCCCCCTCACACTGTCTCCCCCTAACACTGTCTCCCCCTCACACTGTCACCCCCCTCACACTGTCTCCCCATCACACTGTCTCCCCCTCACACTGTCTCCCCCTCACACTGTCACCCCCTCACACTGTCTCCCCCTCACACTGTCTCCCCTCACACTGTCACCCCCTCACACTGTCTCCCCTCACACTGTCACCCCTCACACTGTCTCCCCCTCACACTGTCTCCCCTCACACTGTCACCCCCCTCACACTGTCTCCCTCTCACACTGTCACCCCCCTCACACTGTCTCCCCCTCACACTGTCTCCCCCTCACACTGTCACCCCCTCACACTGTCTCCTCCTCACACTCTCACCCCCTCACACTCTCACCCCCTCACACTCTCACCCCCTCACACTGCGTCTCCCCCTCACACTGTCACCCCCTCACACTGTCTCCCCCTCACACTGTCTCCCCTCACACTGTCACCCCCTCACACTGTCTCCCCCTCACACTGTCTCCCCCTCACTCTGTCTCCCCCCACACTGTCTCAGCCTCACACTGTCTCCCCCTAATACTGTCTCCCCTCACACTGTCTCCCCCTCACACTGTCTCCCCCTCACACTGTCTCCCCCCTCACACTGTCTCCCCCTCACACTGTCTCCCCCTCACACTGTCTCCCCTCACACTGTCACCCCCTAACACTGTCTCCCCTCACACTGTCACCCCCTCACACTGTCTCCCCCACACACTGTCTCCCCTCACACTGTCTCCCCCTCACACTGTCTCCCCCTAACACTGTCTCCCCCTCACACTGTCACCCCCTCACACTGTCACCCCCTCACACTGTCTCCCCCTCACACTGTCTCCCCCTCACAATGTCTCCCCTCACACTGTCACCCCCTAACACTGTCTCCCCTCACACTGTCACCCCCTCACACTGTCTCCCCCACACACTGTCTCCCCTCACACTGTCTCCCCCTCACACTGTCTCCCCCTAACACTGTCTCCCCCTCACACTGTCACCCCCTCACACTGTCACCCCCCTCACACTGTCTCCCCCTCACACTGTCACCCCCCTCACACTGTCTCCCCCTCACACTGTCTCCCCTCACACTGTCACCCCCCTCACACTGTCTCCCCTCACACTGTCACCCCTCACACTGTCTCCCCCTCACACTGTCTCCCCCTCACACTGTCACCCCCTCACACTGTCTCCCCCTCACACTCTCACCCCCTCACACTCTCACCCCCTCACACTCTCACCCCCCTCACACTGTCTCCCCCTCACACTGTCTCCCCTCACACTCTCTCCCCTCACACTCTCACCCCTCACACTCTCACCCCCTCACACTGTCTCCCCCTCACACTGTCACCCCCTCACACTGTCTCCCCCTCACACTGTCTCCCCTCACACTCTCTCCCCTCACACTCTCACCCCCCTCACACTGTCTCCCCCTCACAGTCACCCCCTCACACTGTCTCCCCCTCACACTGTCACCCCCCTCACACTGTCTCCCCCTCACACTGTCACCCCCTCACACTGTCTCCCCCTCACACTGTCTCCCCCTCACACTGTCTCCCCCTCACACTGTCACCCCCCTCACACTGTCACCCCCTCACACTGTCTCCCCCTCACACTCTCACCCCCTCACACTGTCACCCCCCTCACACTCTCACCCCCTCACACTGTCTCCCCCTCACACTGTCACCCCCTCACACTGTCTCCCCCTCACACTGTCTCCCCCTCACACTGTCTCCCCTCACACTGTCACCCCCCTCACACTGTCTCCCCCTCACACTGTCTCCCCCTCACTCTGTCTCCCCCCACACTGTCTCCCCCTCACACTGTCTCCCCCTAATACTGTCTCCCCTCACACTGTCTCCCCCTCACACTGTCTCCCCCTCACACTGTCTCCCCTCACACTGTCACCCCCTAACACTGTCTCCCCCTCACACTGTCACCCCCTCACACTGTCTCCCCCTCACACTGTCTCCCCCTAACACTGTCTCCCCCCCCACACTGTCTCCCCCTCACACTGTCACCCCCCTCACACTGTCACCCCCTCACACTGTCTCCCCTCACACTGTCACCCACCCCTTCACACTGTCTCCCCCTCACACTGTCTCCCCCTCACACTGTCACCCCCTCACACTGTCTCCCCCTCACACTGTCGCCCCTCACACTGTCTCCCCTCACACTGTCTCCCCCTCATACTGTCTCCCCTCACACTGTCTCCCCCTCACACTGTCGCCCCTCACACTGTCTCCCCTCACACTGTCTCCCCCTCATACTGTCTCCCCTCATACTGTCTCCCCTCACACTGTCTCCCCCTCACACTGTCACCCCCTCACACTGTCACCCCCTCACACTGTCTCCCCCTCACACTGTCGCCCCTCACACTGTCTCCCCTCACACTGTCTCCCCCTCATACTGTCTCCCCTCACACTGTCACCCCCTCACACTGTCTCCCCCTCACACTGTCACCCACCCCTTCACACTGTCACCCCCCTCACACTGTCTCCCCCTCACACTGTCGCCCCTCACACTGTCTCCCCTCACACTGTCTCCCCCTCATACTGTCTCCCCTCACACTGTCACCCCCTCACACTGTCACCCCCCTCACACTGTCTCCCCCTCACACTGTGACCCCCTCACACTGTCTCCCCCTCACACTGTCACCCCCCTCACACTGTCTCCCTCTCACACTGTCTCCCCCTCACACTCTCACCCCCTCACACTGTCTCCCCCTCACACTGTCTCCCCCCTCACACTGTCTCCCCCTCACACTGTCTCCCCTCACACTGTCTCCCCTCACACTGTCTCCCCCTCACACTGTCTCCCCCTCACACTGTCTCCCCCTCACACTGTCTCCCCTCACACTGTCTCCCCCTCACACTGTCTCCCCTCACACTGTCTCCCCTCACACTGTCTCCCCCTCACACTGTCTCCCCCTCACACTGTCTCCCCTCACACTGTCACCCCCTCACACTGTCTCCCCTCACACTCTCTCCCCTCACACTCTCACCCCCTCACACTGTCTCCCCCCTCACACTGTCACCCACCCCCTCACACTGTCTCCCCCTCACACTGTCTCCCCCTCACACTATCACCCCCTCACACTGTCTCCCCCTCACACTGTCTCCCCGTCACACTGTCACCCCCTCACACTGTCTCCCCTCACACTGTCTCCCCTCACACTGTCTCCCCCTCACACTGTCTCCCCCTCACACTGTCACCCCCTCACACTGTCTCCCCCTCACACTGTCTCCCCCTCACACTGTCTCCCCTCACACTGTCTCCCCCTCACACTGTCTCCCCTCACACTGTCTCCCCTCACACTGTCACCCCTCACACTGTCTCCCCCTCACACTGTCTCCCCCTCACACTGTCTCCCCCTCACACTGTCACCCCCTCACACTGTCTCCCCTCACACTCTCTCCCCTCACACTCTCACCCCCTCACACTGTCTCCCCCTCACACTGTCACCCACCCCCTCACACTGTCTCCCCCTCACACTGTCTCCCCCTCACACTGTCTCCCCCTCACACTATCACCCCCCTCACACTGTCTCCCCTCACACTGTCACCCCCTCACACTGTCTCCCCTCACACTGTCTCCCCTCACACTGTCTCCCCCTCACACTGTCTCCCCCTCACACTGTCACCCCCTCACACTGTCTCCCCCTCACACTGTCTCCCCCTCACACTGTCTCCCCCTCACACTGTCT